>NC_054536.1:34073945-34306469 GCF_017654505.1 Polyodon spathula
GTTCTTGACCAATACCCGGCTCTGAGAAGTTACTTTGCCAGTCATGAGGATGCTGAAAAGCAGGGCAGGGTAAAAAGAATCTGTGAAAGACTGGGAGATCTCTTCACTCAGCTGACCTTGATGCTCCTCAAATACATTTTGCCACTATTGAAAGATTTCAACAAGCTTTTCCAGGTACATTTATCTGCAGCTTTGTATCATTTAATTGACTATCCTGCAAAGAATAACAATTTTAAATGCATAATGGAAACATTAACAGTCCTTAACAATTACCAACTTTAAAAATGTATGTAGTTGTAGTAGTACTACTACTAATAATATAGTCAATCATTATATGTTATTTAATTAATTATTTATTTTGCAGAAGACTGTAACATTTTCTTTTGTTAATAGTGCATGCTGATGAAACTAAAATAGGGGCCATGGTACCAGAGATGGATCATCTGCTTAGGAAATTGCTTTTGAAATTTGCAAAAAGCAACATGACCATAACATCATAGCAGTTGGTATGTCTGTCAGGACCTTTCTGGCAGAGAAGATTGCTGTTAACCCTGTTACAAGGAGCAACATACTTAGGTAAAGGGGCTTGCATGTAATGTTTACTAACAAGTATAATTTAATTTGAGTGTTTCGATTTATGTGTGCATGCATGTATTTTTACAAATGTTTATTTTTTTTGTACTGATTCATGTGTAGTAAGTTATATAACATTAAAAAAAAATCTTGGAACTTTACATATACCCTGACTTGTTTCGGTTGAATTTTATTTGTATTCTTATTGTGGTTTTGTTTGCTGTTCTAGGGAAGTTAAAGGTTTCTACTGTGCTGTGTTCTGCTGGATGATAAAGTTGTGAACAGTCTAGTCATCGTGTACCCCACCAGAAGGAATGAATTTTCCTATGAGCCAAGTATGAAATCTCTGTCCTATTTTCTATAGGATTGTTGCTTGCTTTAAATTGTAAGTTGCCTTTGGGGGCTTATGACAGTGAGCTCGGCCCCTGTGTGTATTGGTGTGTTATATGTTGCATGTGGTGTGTTAATGTTGGCATATAGGTATTGGTGCACGGGTCTGTGTAGCACGAGTGATTTAAAATATATACAATAGGTGTATTTTAGCACAGGGATTGTACTACGTCACATGCATTTAAAGTATTTGATAGTATGTAAGCACAGGGTTGCACAAATTAATTCACATGCTGGGATTCAAGTGAATAATTAATTAGTAATTGAATCCCAGCACAGCTGTATAATAGACGCACATTTTTCTCACTCTGGGTTGTGTGTTCAAGGTGAAAAGAACGGGAGAGAGTGAGGAGATTAAGGTAAATAGCATGGTACTTGTTTGTTTAGTGTTCATCCCTGTGTGTTAGTGTCTGTTTGTTTTGGTTATCTGTCTGTTGATTTTGGCTTCAAGTTTCGTGTGCTGTTAAAAATACATATTAATGTATTCATTGCCAGAAAACAAAACAAACACCAGAGTCGTTAAGAATAAATTCCTTTTCTTGGAAATTATGCATTAGCAGCCTACAATACATGCAATGCACTATAATTAGAATCCTCCAGAGATTTCAACAGTAACAGCATGATGGAGATTGAGGGGATGGTGTCAGACTGACATTTTAGTTACCCACTAGTTTAATGCTTAATATTTCAAAAGAGTGCTACTTGCAACAAAAACTGTCTCCGCATCTTTGAAATAAAACTTGATATTTATAATCCTGACACTGAAGCCATGGTGTTCTGGTGAACCATCAAGAATTTCCATGTATTTCTTCAAACCTTTCACTAGGGAAGCAATGCTTTGAGATGCTTCAGAGAACGCTCTAAGGCAACAAGCTATGCATTTACTTTGGTCCAAAGTAAGTTGTGGGTGTGTTCATGTATAGCAAATAGGTATAATGTTACAAAATACATTTTTAATTTGTCGGAAACCTTTAGAGAAGTGCTTGTGAAGAACTGTTATAAACACCTATACTACACATCATATTTAAAAAAAAAAAAAAATGCAGAATGTTTGTACTTCAAGCTTTAGAATTTAGCCCATCAAGTGGTAAAACAACATCGTCAAGACAACATACATTTAGATTAAAGTAGTATTCAGTATTCAGAAGTTTAATCTCTTCTCCTTCCTTATGAAAGACTCATATCTAAGGATGTACTGCTTAAAAAGGCTCAATCCAAAAATAAATTGGATTCCCTTAATATTCTTGCTGATGGGATCTATACAGAGTTGCTTGCAAAAAGCTATTATTCAAACTGCTGAGTCATTTGACAAAACTAATCAAAAAGGTTTACTATATACACAGAGCAGTGCACTTTGATATTTGTAGCAAGGTTTGTTTGTTGTTATCGATACATAAGACCCTGCTGAGCAAAAGTAAAATGCAGTTCAAGATGCTTCAGTGGTTCTGAATGGCATTGCTTTATTCATTTTTTCTTATACAGTGGTAATATAACGCTAGGTTTCTTCTTGTACATTTTTTCTAGCACTAAAAATGGAGCATCTTGTCTATTATTTGCATATTTATAACTGCAAGAAAGGGATTTTAAACTGAGCATCCATATCCAAGCACCTTGAACACAAACAGCCATATATAAAAATGAATAAAACTCCATATTTGAATTACACAAGATCTTAATAACGTCTTTCCTTCATAATGCCATTCGCTACATAAAGTTTGATAAAATGCACATCTATATGGAAGTGTGTCCCTCCATAACTGTGTTTTTTATCTTGAATGAACCATCACCATTAACTCCTTTAATTGGGTTGAGTTAACTAGGGGGGCAATAACTTTTTCACCCCTGAAGATTGCATGTTTGATTACCTTGCACACCAAACAAATGAAAAAAGCACCAAACTTTGGTGTCATTTTTTTTCTCTCAGACTCCATCTATAACCCTCTACAACCTACAAAAAGATCTCACCAAATTCAATGTGAAAAATGTGCAAAAATGTAGAAAATCAGACAGGGGGCAAATACTTTTTCATGGCACTGTATATTATATATGTCTGCATTTCCAAGAGCTTACTCAGGTCTAAAAATAGGGACCTTTGTTGTCCTTGTGTTATTATAGCAGCTTCTGGTTTCAAGTAGGTTACCATGGAATACGGAATACATTTTGACATTCAGATTGAGCTTTTAGGTAACTGAACTGACAGAACTTAAATGTTTTCTCCATATTGTTTTAATTTAGTTACAGCTTGAAACAGGTGTTATTGCAGGGTGCCAGTAGAGAAGAGGTTTACAATCCATTACTGGCTCTTGCCAAGATGTGCCTTGAAATGCCTGTGTGAGTGTTTAGCTCTTGCTAAAAAAAAAAAACTAAAACAAACCCCTAAAATCACAATTAACGGGCAATTAACTGTCAAAAAAATGTCATACTGTGCAACTCAGAGGCTGGGCTAGTCTGGACTGTGCCTGCTATCCACTTGGACAGCCGCACCTTAGACAGGGCTTGACCATGGGACTTTGCCCCATAGCAACAAAAAAATTAGTTCGGACTGCCTCCGTAGTACGCCAGGGCCCACACTGGGCAAAGCGTATGGAGCTGTTGCTCTCTAAGGTGGTTTGAAAGCCTCCAATACCACAGGTTGACTTGTTGACACGGAATGCAGAGATAGTCTTCAGCAAAAAGGCAGGATTGGTAAGGAGCGTAACCTTTGTCCTGGCCTCTGTAAAAATTAAACAGGCTTTAGCTATGGAGAATGCCCTTATCTCACTCACCCACTTTGAGTGATTCAAATATCAGCTCAGCTGAATGCAAAAATTGTCCCGCCAGGAAGTGAGTTCCTGGGGAAACCGGGTCAGTTTTGACATGGCAAGCTGAAATGGCTGCCAGATATACCTTTAACATGAAGGGAGATTTCCCTTTGTCGAAAATGTCCTGCAAAAATTGCAGTATACCTGCCATGGGACAGGTCTTTGGGTCAAATCCACGAGGCAGACCACATCTGGAAAACACCCCCGTTGTACCCATACTGGGAACATGTGGACAGTGCTCTGGCATTCCGTAGGGTGTCAATGACCTTATAAGAAAGCCGATCGTTGTAGGCTTGATGGGTCAGGATACTACAAGGTCCCCTGTGCCTGACTCATTAGGTCGCAATGCTTCGGCAGTCTCCACGGTTGGCCGCTCAGGAGCTGCTTCAGGGTTGAAAACTAAAGTCTCTGTGCCAATAAGCAGCTATTAGGAGCACCTTGGCCCAGTCCTGCCTTATTTTCTCTAGATACAGCGGGAGTCAAGGCATCTATTGCCAGCAGGTCCCCCCTTCCTATTATGGAGAACCACAGGGGACAGTGGGTTGATTCCTGGGAGGCAAAGAGATCTATCTGCTCTCCCGAACCTCTCCCAAATGAGACTCACCACCTCAGGGTAAAGCCTCCACTCTGAGCTACTGGGGACTCTCCTTGAGAGGAGGTCCGCCACCCTGTTTTTCACTCGGGGGTTCTCATGTGCCCAGAGAAAAAGCTTTCAGGCCACATGATGGAGACTGGGCAACCCGAGGCCGCCCTGGTGGTTGATGTAAGTCATCACTGTCGTGTTGTCTGTACGGACAAGCACATGTCTCCCTTGAACTGCCTGCAAAAAATTCTGCAAGGCCAGGCAAACTGCCTGCAATTCCAAAACACTGATCTGGAGACCTTGCAAAGGGGGGGGTTCCATCCATCTAGGCTGGACGCGTCCGTGGTGACAACCTCTCTTCTGGTGACACTGCCTAGCGCTACACCGAGGAGTAGATGGGCCGGCTGTTTCCACCAAGTGAGTGCCCTTAGACAGTGATGAAACACTATCAACAGGTGGTCGTGGTTCAACGTGTGCTGAAAAACCCTGCTATTTAACCAGGCCTCCGGAGGCCAATGTACAGGAGACCAAATGGAAAGGTCTAGTTGCTGCATCAAGCCCAGAAGTTTCTGGAATGTCACCACCATGAGTACTCTGTTGAGCTGACACAGTGGCCAGCATGAACTGAAGTCCAAGCACACTCTGAGATAAGATGCTGTCTGAGAAGGCGTGAGCTGGCTCTTCGCATGATTCAACGTAAGGCCCAATCGTTGAAGGTGGCCGAAGACAAGTTCTGTGTAGGCCTCTGCCTGTGCTGGAGACTGAGCACAAATGAACAAGTTGTACATATAATTCAGTACTCTGATGATTTTGAGTCTCAGTGGGGTCAGGATAGCTTCCATGCACTTCGAGAAGGCACGTGGAGCTAGGAAGAGGCCAAATGTTAAGACACGGAATTCGTACACTGTTCCCTGAAAGGCGAACCGTTGGTATTTCCTATGCACTGGTTTTATGGGGATGTGTAAATTGCCGTCTTTGAGGTCTACCATGGTGAACCAGTCACCTGGCCTGATTGACTGTAACAGCTGTTGCATTGTCAACATTTTGAACCTCCTTCGGCTCAGACACAGTTGGATTACATTTTTTTGTAATTACCTAAAATGCATTTTAGCATTTTTTTGATATTTTGTTTCTATTTCCTTGAACATGTTTAAGTATTTCAAAAACAAAATGCACAGTACTACATTCCTCAAGCGCATACATTTTTTTTCTATCAAAGTGATTCCCACTTTCAATTGCAATATTGAAATTTCAACATTGCAGATGGTACAGCAGCCAAGAACACTAGGAAATAAATAATTTCTCATAATACAGACAACCAGAAGTTAAGTCTAATTCCATCAAACTATTTACTCAGAATATACAAACTGCTTGTTATAATTTATAAAGAACAGTGGTATAAATCTTAAATGACACATTCCTGAAATTAGTGACTAATGATTTTCCAAATGGGTGTTTTCCTATTAAAATTCTACTAAAATCTCCCTCCAAACAAGAAAAGGCACTGTGTAAGGTTGGTATTTTTTCCCCTGGACTGGCGGACTCGACGGTAGGTGGAAACCGGAAGTCAGCCATCTTGGGGAAAGAGCGTAGCTGCAAGTACTCTAAACCAGTGGTTCCTTAACAGTTGCATATTTCAAGTTAGCTATCACCTTTTAGAAGTTACTTGAACTCTGCAACTGTTTAAGAGCTGAAAACAATTAAAAAGCTCAAATTAAGCAAATTATCAGTTCAATTAAGGGTCTAGTTAAGTAATTGAGAGCTCATTTGGAATGAAAACCAGCAGACACAGGGGTTCCCTAGGACCAAGGTTGGGAACCACTACTCTAAACAACTCCATTGTAATCAGATACGGGTCAGGCAACGATTGGATAAACCATGGCAACGGGTTGATTGCAGGGAGGAGTTTGGTGGTACAAAGGGGACGCAGTTGCATGAGTACAGCCTCTTGCAGTGATGATTCTGTCTTTTTGTTTGCACTGCAACCCGTCGTATTGGTTTCCCCTATACCACTGTTGGTATAGGGGTGACTGATTTATTATTTGTTTTCTTTTAATAAATACAGACGTTTTTCATTGAAAGTACTGTTTGGACATTGTGGAAGGGTGGTGGGTAATTCACTGACACAGGAGACAGACAGATGGATTTGGCAACACCGCACAGGTGCCCAGTTTTATTTCAGAGTGCTCTTTTTCTTTTCTCCCGCAGATGGCGCTGTGGGTCCGTGGTCCGCTTACCAACAATAGTAAACAGAGCCACGGGAATACCAAGCGATGGTACACAATACCGGTGCCCTTGCAGGTGCTTCGAAACAATAATTCAAAACAGAAGGCACAAAGAAACAGGGAAAATAAAACAGTAACAAAACTACAAAGAAAAAAGGTGCTGCACTTGACAGCTATATCCCAATCGCCGCTACCCGTGAGACCCGGATCACTGTCCTACACTGCCGGCTAACTAGCCTGCTCTTTTACAATATGCCGGGGTCTGCCTAAGGGTTCCCCGCTCTCACTGTCTCGCTGTGAAACTCTTTCTTTTTCTTTTTCTCCCGGCTGATTCCCGGTTCTGAATCAGAGCTTCCGCACTCACGGCGCGTCTAAGTGGGCAGACCTGAGGAAACAGAGGAGCTTTAATTTATAGTGCTAACAATCTCCCAAGACTCGCCTCTCAGCCATTCAGAGAGGGGGAAAGTCCACACACCCACTTTCCCACCTCCCTGTGTCACTGCCATGACTCACAGGCGGTTGTTGGATGACTGCCGCCCTCTTCCTGCAGCCCTGTGAACACGCCAGCAGAGTCAGCACAGATCTCCCCCTGCTACAGACATTCACTTTATACACTGCACCATTCGCATCACAAGCATAAAGTAAACGTCACTACTGTACCTCTGTGACCTGCACATCTTTGTGAGGTGCCAATAAACCAATGACACAGAACACTTTGGCACACCTGTACTACAAACAACCTCTTAATTTATTTATTTTTAATATTGAATCCTAGTATATTAACATTTGTTTTTTTTAAACTTGACATACATATTTGCCATAACAAAACTGTACATGGGACACCCACATACCAAATGGAAGTCAATGACTTGATTTATGGAATTATTTAGGTCAGCTATAACATCTTTTACTGTTTGTTATTGCACATTTGACCACAGGCAGGTAACCTCTGTCCACAACAGTGTTCTGCTGTGCTGTTTAAAATAAAAAGTAAACTTAACGGTAAATAAATTAGACCATTTACACTCATTTAAAAAGATACAGCCATACAATGTTGTAGACCGATGTTAAACAGAAAAACTGGGATTACCAACCTTTTTACTTTATGTTTTCTAAAAGTACCTGCGACAGGATAGCAGCAGGAAAGAGATTTAGAGGCACAGAAGCTGCAGTTTAAACGCTAACTTGCACTTTAAAAAACAGAAATAACAGAAATCAAAAAGGCACAAGGGCCAAAACAAAAGGTTTAAACAAAATACACACAACAAAAGCTGTTGCCAGGCTGGGCATTCACCTTCAATGAACAGAGCACAGAGCACAGAGCATACCAAACTCCCCTCTTCGTTAATTTAGCCCTGGGCTCTCCTTCTATAGAATGTGGCTGCTCCCAATTTGCATCAATTATTCTATGTGGGAGCAGCCACATTCTCACATTTTTTGGCAAGGACAGGAATTAACCCCATCCCTGCCAACCACCATCAAGACACAAACAAAATACCACAACAAACACAAAACACAAGCTCTTGCTATGCCACAGTATCATTTGAGTCTATGAGTGATTTAGACCATGACTTTTTCCCTCTCATTTTTTAAAGTTGACTACTACCACCTTGTGGTGTTTCCAAAGCATTTTCACTCAATGTGTGTTTGCACTACTTTTGTTATTAAAGGGATAAAGAACATTGTGCATATCTTGGAACTCATTACTTTTTCTTTTTTGTGCAGTCTCTGTTTTATTTCTGTAGTTTAGCTCTTTCTGTATTTCAGTACTGGCGCAATTATAACCAACGCAATTGATAATTTTTGCGTGCCCACTTTTTCTTTACTAGAGCATGTTAAGAAACTACTCTGGATAAGGTCAAAAGTACTTGGTTTCCACTATATGCACGCATGCTGTCTATAGAAAGGTAAACACTCTGGTCAACAGTCTCCCAGAAGCTTGAACACATTTTAAGCATTTTAAGTTTTGGATAGTTATACAGGACTATAACATACTGTATAGATATCCTTCAAACACTGTTGTATCTGAAACTGAAACTGCAAAAATATGATAGGTTCCACAAGGAATGCCAGGTGATGAAATTGTTATTAAAAAAATACATATGCTCTTTATTGCTTTGACAGCAAGAAATAACAAGAAGCCTTTTTCCTTAATTTCTCAACACCGTACAATTTGACTGGAATGTATATTCAAACAATGTAATTATGACTATAAAAATGCTGCTTAAAAAGATTAAAATTAGTTTATTTCACATGTCTATGAAACCTTCTAACTGAAAAAGGTTAAACTACTAAGATTTATGTTATTGAAAAAATTAATCATCTCTGTATATTTAACAATTACATAAACATTACCTTATGAGCAAAATAGAAGAAAAATGCAAGTAAAGGGGATGTTTAATTGTATGGGTTCCTATTATTTTTTATTTGAAAAGATAGAAGTCTGGGGCAAAGCTAATTAGCCTTTCTTGCCTAAAACCTCTGTAACTTTGGGTTCAAATCCGGCTCAGTCACAAGTGGAATGAGTTTTGGTTAATTCAGGTTAGACCTGGGTTCTTAGTCCCTATAGTAACCCCACCAATAACTAGAGAGGCCTGTAGATGCCATTTTGTTCCAAGGCACAAATCAGGGGATGGGTATAAAAAACATCAAAGGCCTTGAATATCCCTTGGAGCACAGTCAAGACGATTATTAAGAAGTGGAAGGTGTATGGCACCACCAAGACCCTGTCTAGATCAGGCCGTCCCTCCAAACTGGATGATCGAGCAAGAGAAGGCTACCAAGAGGCCAATGGCAACTTTGCAAGAGCTACAGACTTTTATGGCATAATACAGAACCAGGGCTGAAAGTAAGGCAAAGGCTGTATCGGGTTCCTGAAAGGACAAGAGGAAACGCTTAGAAAAGAAATTGAAAGAATGTTAAGATTAATGGTTATTAAAGAATCACAGTGCCTGGTGCAGGCTGCGGTGTTAGTTTCAAAACCGGATAGCTTCAATCAGTTTTGTATTGATTTCAGAAAAGCTAATGCGATAATGAAGTTCGGTGCACACTGATAAAATACATTTCTTAAAGTAGGCTGAAAGCAAGACACATTCAAGTTTTAACATTAATAAAGATCTTGAAGGAAGTCCAGATTAGTAGCATCAGTTGTCCTGTATTGGCAGATTTTAGTTTTGCCCCTATATTAATCATACCTTACCCGTTTGGTTTTGATGGATCCTGAAGATGGTTTATTTACAAGGCTGCAACAGAACTTGAGGCAGAATGAGATCCAATTTGAAATTGTCTGTTTGAAGTAGGTCTGGGACAATAGTGTTTTTTTTTTTTTTTTCCATTGCACAAAGGAAAACATACAATATTGTAGAGAATAACAAAAGATATCCGATGTAAGCACGAAGATGAAACATTATATGATATGCCAAAGAAAATATTAAAGAAAGGTTGGTGTTTCTTATGCTTTAGTACATCGCATTATAATATTTGAGAACACTATCTCCACCCCATTTTTGCAAATTTATGCAGGAAAATTTATAATTACATGTTCATCTGAGGCTGAACCGCAAGAAAAACTGCTGCCGCGAAGCATTCCCTAAAATTTCACTAATAGCAATCAGCTTGTTTAGTGCATTTCACCTTAGACATCCAACTCGTTGCAACTTGTTTGTGACTATTGCGACAGGTGCAACACTTTAGTACATCTACCCCTATGTTCTGTTGGGTATTTATACTTGTAAGCACTTTTTATATAGCCTACTATATTGAACTCCTCCTGTTTGAACAAGAGTGAAAAATTAATTTTCATTAATGCATTTTTCTACTCTCTTTTGCCACCTAGTGGCAGGACTAATGTTGTGCAGCTGATTCAATGGTAGTCTAAAAAAAAACAAAATTGCAAAGCTTTTTTACGTTACCGCACTGTGACAGTATTACGACAGGTTAGCAACTGGTTTCGGCTACCACTGTCTGTCTACGCAAATAGTCTATGTAACAGGATAGCGTCAGAAATGAGACTCAGAGACCAGAAAGCTGCAGTTGAAAGCGCCGGTGCGCACGTTTATTAACAAACAAAAACATGCTAACAAACTAACAGGCACAAGGGACAAAATAAAAGGTTAAACAAAAGCTATTCAGCTCTCAGGCTGGGCATTCACCTTCACTGACCATTTTCTCCATAACACAGCATAGACACAACGCACCAGCACACCTCTCAAACATCAACCCCCAACACCCACACACTCTTTACATTTAGGGCTTGTGTAGGCAACCTTTTGTTTTGTAGATTTAAAGTATTTTTATTTTGTTCTTGACTGTTCTCTGTACCTTGCAAATAAATATGCACTTATCTACAACCACCAGCATTCTATTTCTATTACCACACTGTATTTTATTTCATTTTCTGTAATGGTAGATTAATCCAGTAATAGTCATACTCAAGATGCATTTTTATTTCTTATTTGTCACCAAGTATAAAATACTGCTAAACAGAAAGAGCGAGCCAGAGTTGAAACCGGTATGACTTTCTGTACCTGAGATCCGCACACATTATACACTTGTATTATCTTGGGGCAGTTCACAAAAGCAAGCTAAAATAAAAGCATTGTTAACACATTATCAAGCTACACATTGTACAATATTCAATCATTCATGTCATAATACAGCCCTGAGACACTATCATTTCAATTAGTTTTAGTACATTTACAAGACAAAACATTCATGCATTTGTCCAGAAAGGATGTTGAGATGCTTTATACCAGGGTTGGGATAATTGTTCCGATTAATTTATTTTCGGGTTAAGTTTAAATGATCCTAAACCCTGAAACTCATATACCACACTAAGTTATCAATTTGCCTGACTCGTCCATCAGATAAGATGCAGAATAATTTCCTTTTTGCAAATTCCCGCTCCCAAGCACTGGTTCCAATGCCAGCCTGAGTTAAACTGATAGCGAAGCCTTGTTGACATGTTCGTGTCACCGCTCGAATGCAGTGTTGGTGCATTTTTACCATTAAAGTATATGCTCTTTTTGTGATTACACAGGAAATCATAATGCAAGGTTAATGTTTGTTTGTTTTTTTTCCAGATGAGTGAAATGTCCCATTAAAGGTGATCTTAAGGCTGAACCAATAGCTTCAACCTTTCCTAACATCAGTTTTTCTAATCATGAAATTTGGTAATGCACTAAAATTAAAAAGCAAAAAAAAAAAGATTTTCCCTTATACAAGGTACCACAGTATATTTTCTATGCTTTAACAATGCTGGTTTACTACACCTTTGCTTTTACAACATTTTACGAGGTTTATTATTCTAAAAACATATATATTATTTTTATAAAAACATCCTACTATTACTTTATCTTTCTTTTTGTACTTAATAGTTGTATCTCTGCCATCTGGTGTTTAGATCGTGCAATTGCAGTTTCTTTCAAATAAAATTGTCAAATACTTGGATTTTATTCAACGTCTCTAATGCTTTTTTCTTGATATTGGTAGATTTTATTTGATCAGAGTAGTAATCTCGGAGGAAGGTTTGTCTCTAATTAACTGCTGGTCAGTACAAATGAAAGCTGCTACTACTATATATAAGTACATTAAAAGTTATTCTTACTGCAATACCATTTCACTATAGAAAAAATCTACCCTTGATTCTGGCAAATGTCTGACCTACAGTAGGCCAATCTGGCTCCTCAAAACCTAATTTATTGCACTTAATCTGTACATGGAATGTGTCATTTCTTAAATTAGCTTGATAAGTCAACAATTCAAAATGCAGCTGCAAAATTCCATGCAAAATATGTAGTCTGTGCAATGCAAAATATGTAGCCTGAGACTTACCATCTGCAAGTTTATTAACCCTGTTGCCGCCTCCTTACAGTCTTGGATTCAAGACAGGGACCCATGATCCTGAGGCTGAGGCCAAGGTTGAGGCCGAGAGCCTTTAAGGTCAAGCCAAGTCAAGGTCAATGACAATTATTTTAAAAGACAAGGCCACAGTCAAGCATGCACTTTTATTAGTTGGGATACATTGAAGTAAATGTAGGTAGTTTTCATCAAATTCACACAATTGTAAACTGTAAATTGTAAAAGAACTGTTTTCCAAAAAGGACATTCCATTTCTGGTCAAAACTGAGATATAGGTTGCATCTTGTGCAGAATAGGAACTCTACTAGAATGGTACTGAAAAAGACAGTTTAAAACAATTTCAGTTTATGCGTTACTGGCGACAAAAAATATATACCTTTTACAAAACGTTTTTTCATTTGTGTCCTGGAAATGAATCAGAAAAACACAGTAAATGTAAACTCTTTACTCCATCAGAGTAGAAAACACGATGCAAATTAATAGGGAACTTTTTTCTGAAAAAAGTTTAACTATAATAATGCAGAGTCCTTTATCTGAAAATGTATCTGATGTAATAATAATAAAACTTATAAGCAATAAGTTAGCATGACAGGAGTCACTGTTTGAACAATATTAACTCAATTATTTAAAACTGGGATACTACACGACAAGTACCTGTTCACTTTTTTATGCTGCACAGGTCATTTTGCAAAACATTTTCATGGAAGACAAAGACGTTGCTAAAACAAAGAGAAACATTTTATTTAAAACATTATTACAGCATGTTTTCATAAATACCCTGTGTTCATATTTCATTATTTACAATCTATTGATCTGATAAACATTCATTCAGAACCACTTTATCATCCACAAGGGTAATCACGGTTTACAGCACAAAAACTATTGTAGCTTGCACGGGGGAAGGCAGCAGCAGGGCTGGCTGGACATAAGCCCAATATACGCTCCTTGCAAAGGAGCTGGCTGTTTTGTACAGTGGTATCAGCGTTATGTTTTGGTGAGAGGCCCAGGTTCACGCCCGCCCTCCTCCTGTGTGTGGATTCCCTTGGTTGGGTGAGGCGCCTGCCTGCAGGAACCAAAATCGCTACACTATTCTTGTGATGCTGCTCACAAGAAAAACTTGTGTTTCACATATTTTACTTTGAGAAATAATAAAAATAACCGCAACATCCGTGAGTCCTGTGTGGCAACTCCATAGCGAGAATATAAATATTTATACATGAATGTAGTAAAATATATTTTTTTTGCCGCAAATTAAAGAATTAAGTTCATTGGTTATGCTTAATGTCAATCACCATTTTTTTCTAAATACCATGCGCTAAGAGAGAGGCTTGTCTCCCATTCTTGCTCTGTGCGGTCGCATTAACAGTCCACAGACTAAATATCCTCTTAACAAGTGCTGGTCTGGCTGGACTATATTTTCCAACAAAGGCATCATTGTTGTGTAAACATTTGTGTTGAACCCTAGTGGTCAGGCCTTGAAAATGTGCCTTTAGTCTGGGAACTGATGTCCTCTAAGTAATGTTGCACAATGTGCCCTGTTATCGGTAAAGCAACCACCACGGTTTGGCATCTTTGCTTGTTATAATAATAATAATAATAATAATAATAATAATAATAATAATAATAATAATAATAATAATACCTAGAAAAGAAGTGCCATTTTCAAATATATTTGAATTACCACACAGGAATCGTTAATCAAAATACTATAGCGATACAAGCATTGTGTTTTTGCATTGTATTTCCTCTGTGTTTTGCGTGTATTAATTCTGCTGTGTATGCGTGGTTATGTGTTGTGTCAATTTGTCAATTCCTCTTGAGTAAGTGGCACAAAAGGTAGTTTCTCATGCACAGGTGGAAGCTGCAGCAAATCCATTAGAAGTAAGATGTTGATTTTTCCAAACCAACCCTTGTCTTTGTTGAAAATCTCACATAGGTGAAGATGGATGTATAACAAGACGACATTGGAAATAATAGACACCTCATCAGTAATGAGGAGCATCACATCTCTTGTGTCTCTACAAAGGCATTGGAGTACCTCGTCACAGAGAATACGATACAGTGGTGTTTTTCCATGCTTCACTGGGAGCATAAGTAGCCTGTGAATAGTCATCCCATTGATATCGTAAGCTGCAACTCCGGTGTAATAGCCACTTCTTTTTGAAGTTTTTGCCTCACCCATACAGTGACAGTTTGAATGAGTAAATTTACTTGTGCCCCCAGTGCCACTCACAAATATGCAGAGGATGGGGCTGTTTGTTTCAGTTTGTACTTGCAAAGTGTTGGCAATGTGGTAAAACACCTTCTTCTGGTCATTACTTAGGTGTCTGATCTTGTGTATCCTCTAGCACAGGTTGTGCAGCCACAGCCCTGAATTCAGCCATCACTTCTGCAGCCTGGAATGTTGTATGCCGTATTCTGTCCAACAGAGAATGAGGTGCTCTTGAGGCATCAGACAATCTGCTAGGCACAGGTCTGTATGGCACGGATCCACACACTACTATCAAAGTGAAGAGAACTGTCGGGTCTTTGTGTTTCAAGCATATTTTGGTCTTCAGCCTCCATTTCTTTCTGTCTGTGCTCTACTAGTGGGATTACCGCCTCCTCAGCTGCGGCGATTTGTTATAGTTGTAGTTGGGCCTGCTGCGTTGAGCTAAGCCCCTCAAAGCTGTGGCGCCAGACAGCGGTGACTTCTGTCAGGACAGCCTCTTCACTGGTAGGTGACTAGGGCTTTTCTGGGGCTGTAAGCTGTTGGTTGTTCAGCCCGAGCTGAGCTGGCTGGTACCTGGACATGGATGGTGATGTCTTCCGAAGCTCTTGTGCTGACTTGGCCCGGATCAATCTGATCATCACTGGAAGCCAGGCCGGAGCCGACTGGCTGGCCTCTGTCCCCCACCCCCTTCATGGATCTCGGCATATCAGGCTGCTGGCCTACCCTCACTCGACCTCCCCGATCTCGCATTGGCCCAAGCACATTTCCTCTTGGTGGGGGGTGTTGGTGCCACTTGCTACAAACTTTCTCTCATGCAGTGCCAGCCCAGGTTATTAAGCGCAGGGTCCCCTTCACATGGACAATGGGACTGCAGCCAGTCACGGACATGAATTTGCAGGAGTGACCCCATGGGGATAGATGGACTGTGTGGGTACTCTGAGATAATGGGTGGTGGGCCAGGGATGCATGGCTGTGATTGGGGGAACAGGTATGACGGCACGAATATGAGAGGGGTATTTAAGCCGGAGGGCCTGTGTGTAGAGTGTGATTTTAGAGCTGTGAGAACCTGTTTTCTTTTTGCCTGCTTCTTTTATCAAGTCAGACACACATAGCCTGTTTGCTTTGTGTGTGTTACCTGCCTATTTGTTTAAGCCCTGTGTTTGTTTTTGTTTACTGCCTTTGTTTTATTGAACAACAAAGAACTGCTGGTTCATTGTGTCTTGAGTAATAAACCAAGTAATTTGATACATGAATACCTGCCTGGTTTGCGTTCTTTAGCTTCACGTTACATTATGTTTTAACCAGTTATATATCCATTTGAATGTACTTCCTTGTATTCCCACAGGTTGCATCTTTATGATTAGTCTTGCATGCTGCACTTTGTCAAATCTTTATAAAAGTCCAAGTATATGATGCTATTAGCTTTTATTGTGTCCATCGTTGCAGTGACTTCATCAAACAAATCTAAGAGATCTGTCAGACAGGAGCGCCCTTTTCTGGATCCATCTTGGTTGTTATAGAGACACAAGTGGAGGACTGTTTGGGGGTATGTTTAATGTCTGAGGCAATATGGAGTTCTATAGATCTTTTAGCTTGTTTTCAGCCCAAGCACTTCCTTGTATCTTTTTGTTTTGCTGTGTTGTTGTCTTTTTTGCATGGTAGAGCTCTCTCTTCTTGCTAATGCTTTGCTTAATCCTTAGCAAAACACTGATATGTTTGCCAACATTACTTCAGATGTATATGCTGTAATATAGTTGCTAGTGTGCAAGGCAAATAATTATCTACTAATATGCAATAGAGAATCAAACACACAGCAGTATATTAAACTGGTAATAAATGAACACAAACTGTAACATTAGCCCCTGCAACAAGTAAATTCTATAAAAATAAAAATGATATATGTTTACTATAAAGAGCAGACATCCTTAGCTTCAGCCAAGAGAAATAGTTCTCCCTCTTTATAGTTTCTCTAAATGTGTGTTGAAGCTAGCTGTTTCTTGACTTACAGGGCACTGACTGGCCAAACATGGACTTCGGAAGAGTTTACACTGTACACACTTCTGCCTTCGATTTAAACCAGGTACACAAGCCACAAGTAAATGTCAACACACTATTAGAAACAATGTTTGAGCCGCGTGAAAAATATAAAATAACATTTGAAAATGACTTTATTATGCCCGTTTCTGCGCAGTCACTTGTAATGCTCCACCCCTCAGCCTGTCCAGCTGTGACTCGAGATGACGTCATTGGATAGTTCCACCAGCTAGAGAGGGAGTCGGAGGAAGAAACTAAGCAGAACAGAAAGACTTAAAATAATCACTAGACAAAAAAAAAAAAAAAAAATCACTAAATGAGAGATATTCAAATTAATGGAAGGGGAAAGGCAAACATATTGGTTTGTGGAGACTTTAATAGTCATAATACAGTATGGGGAAGTAGTTTTACAGGTGGTAACGGGGGGATGATAGAAAATGTAACTGAAGACAAGAACCTCTATTAAATAACAGAAAAGACGCGTATTAATATAATAACAGGGAAATTAATATGTTGGATTAAACTTTTGTGTCGGCAGTTAGTATATAAATGTGAATGGAATATATTGGATGATAATGATATGGGTAGTGATTATTATCCGATTATCATTAAGATTAACAGAAAATTTTAAAAAACGGAAGGTGTGGAAAGATTTAATATTAGGAAAGCTACTTGGGTCAAATTTGAGTAAGTTTATAAAAAAAAAAAAGGATAAATATTGAAAAACATAATAAAGGGACTAAATATGGCAGCAAAATAATCAATTCCAATAAATAAAACTAATAAAATAAATGCATTAGCAGGTCCATGGTGGAATAAGAAATGTGTTGAAGTGATATAAAAAAAGCAATAAATGCGGAAACACTGATGCAATGTACAAAAAGCTAAAGCAACACAAAGGGGAATGAGAAGTAGGAAAAAAGCAGTGCTGGCAAGAATATTGTTCAAAAATAACAACAGATAAGAAATAAAAGAGATATGGGATCAATTTAAGAATATTGTAGGTAAAAGGAGGATAGAGAGTTATATCATGTCTTAAAATGAAGTGGAACTGAAGATAAAGAGAAAGTTGATTTATTGAAAAAAAATTGAAGAAAATAATAGTAATGGAAATTATGATTTAGAATTTTTGGCACAAATAGAGGAGTTATAGTATAATATTTTCATATAATTAACAGAAGCTGTTAAACAAGGGACAAATACAAGTCCAGGAAAAGACAATATTTGGTATAAATTCTTTGAGTGTCTGAGTACATGCTACAGGAAAGTTTACAGATGTTGTTATAATTGTTTAATATAATATGGGAAAAGGGATGTACCAAAAAAATGGAAAGAGGCAATAATAATACCGTTGTTAAAACAGGGAAAGGATCCTACAGATGTTGGAGCATATAGACCTATAGCATTAACATCTACAATATGCAAAATAATAGAAACAATTATATGCACAAGATTTTTTTTTTCTTGGAAAATAGTAAGCTATTAACAAAATATCAAAGTGGATTTAGAGGAAACCACAATCATGTAATAAGGATTGCTACAGGTGTAGAGGAAGCATAAAGCAATAGAGAAACCAAAAAATATGGAAATTGTTAACCACAATAATTAGCAAGAAAATAAATAAAATGGAAACTAAGACAAAAGGACAGGAATATGCTAAACAGAAGGAAGAGATGTTGCATATTTACACAGAAGGATCAAATCTAGGAAAACAGCACATGCTTACTATATTTGAAATATGTAAAAGGGGAAGATTATCCAAGCATTTATCAGTATTTACTGCAGAGTTGCAATACTTATGGAAATAGACAAAATAAATGAATATAAAGAAAATAATGTTGTGATTTTTACAGATGCTCCAGCTCGATACAGGCATTAGAATCAGAAACAGCTGCTAGAATAGATACTATGTATGAAATTATTCAGAAGTACTACCTATAAAAATGGTAAAATATTCTGATGTGGATTTCAAGTCACTCTGGTATCTTAAGAAATTAAATTGTGGATTTTGAAGCAAAAAAGCAACTGTAAATAAACAAATTGACATAATAACACCTTTGAGTCCTGTAGAGGCAAGTGCTGTGGCTAAGACTAAGAACTAGTATATGGCAAAAACAATGGGAAGACAGTGGAAAGGGAAGATTTTATTATAATAATCAGAAAAAAAAGTATGGGAATACAAACATGGGAAAAAGGGAGGAAGAAACTAATATTAACAGACTAAGGTTAGGACATTCAGCATGAAATCATCATTTATACAAGCTTGGGAGTCATGAGAATGGGTTATATAGTACTGCTGAACAAGAAACAGTTGAACATATATTCAGGAAATGCAATACATATATTCAGCAAATAAACATTTTAAACAAAAAATTAAGGGAAATTGAAATAGCAACAGTGAATTATATTTTGAAGGTAACAGGGAGAGAAAGACATGGAGAAAGAAAAATGTATAGTCAAATTTATAAAAAGTACAGGGAAATGGGTGAAAATATAAGGAAAGAAATACATGTACATATAGAAAGGTAGAGGGCGCTCATCATCTCCATTTAGATGGCATGCGCCAAAACCCTTAAAAAAAGGAGGAAGAAACTGAGTGGGCTATGGCGAGAGGAGCTTGGAGGACAGCAACTGGTTTTAGTTCCTGGAAACCAATATGAGCGCCGGAGAAACGGGCAGCATATGCAGAGGAGCAGAACATCACCCAGTATATCCACATTGATCAAAACCTGCTACTGTAGGTCTATGTAGGAAAAAAATACCGATGATTAATTAATCACGAGAAAGACCAGCCACAACTCAGGAAAGTCTGTCCGTTAATGAACATTTCAATAGGATTACTTCAGAAGAGGAGGACCCTTTCCAACCAACCAGCATTTTATTTCGTTTATTGATGCTTTGTAGTCTGCATTTGGGAAGTGCAAAAGAGAATCGGAAGTTTTGAATAATTGGAGCAAATTTTAAACGGTTAAAATCTATGGTTAGTGGTTTCAGGGTGTAAATGCACACTTTGGACTATTGATAACGATATTAATTAGATTGTGACATCAGCAGCAGAGCTTCTACAGTGCGGGAAACCCAAGCATCCGCCGGTCGACTTTGCTGTAATTATACAAAAAAAAAAAAAAAAAAGAAAAAAAAAAAAAAACAATCTCTATTAAAGAATTAAGAACGTGCATTTGGAATCGGCCCCCATCAAGACCAATTAATTGGTAAGTAGTAATGCTGGGCCTAATTTAAAGCACCATGCTATTTTGAAAAGCCATTTTGCCTATGCTATATTGCTACTCCAGTAGTAACGCGGAATTGGTCATTTGGTTTTTTTATTGTTCGCGTATATTAATCACTGTTTTGTTTATTAGTGGCATACTAAATACATACATCATAACGTTAATGTATTGTTAAGTGTAATGAGAATAACATGGATGTAAACACTGCAATACCCAGTGAGCTTCATTATTCATTCAGCATCCATCACTGATCATGACACTAGTGTTGTTTATAGAAATATGCATTATCATTAACAATGTAATGAACTGTATTATTTTATATAATACATAATACATCAAGTGTTAAGGGATAAGAAACTGCAGTAACATTGCTATGTGTACATCAATTTAATGTTATGAAAGGTGACAGTAATAAATCGTCAGACACATGTGCATTACCGTAAGGGATTTAGTAAGCGATTTAAAAAAAAAAAGGATTTATGTAGATTACAAGGGGATTACACAAAATCTGATTAAGAAATGTGCTTATTCAGAAACAGTGTTAACAATATTATTACTTGGGCTGGGTTTTGCTTGACGATGTAGGTTGAAATGTGGTTGTATTATTTTATTAGTTTTTGGTATAAATTAATGTACAACTATATATTGTATAAAATAAAATAAAAGAATGATTGCAAATCAGCATGCTTCGTCGCCAGGGGGCGTAGCAGAAAAATGTTACTGACAATTCTAAGACAGTCACGACAGTAGGATGTTGGTAGTGGGTCTGTATTGTACAGTTAGCCCATATATTAATACTGCATCTACAATATTACGAGTATTACGAACAAATACATTTTCTATAACATTAGTTACACTACAGTTAACCTATGTTTATATTAAATAAGAGATGGTGTTTAATATGTTGTAAATTCCAGCAATTACCTGCAATGATGGTCAGAGCTTGAAGTTGAGCTGTTTAACTGGTCACTGCGGTAGAAAGCTGGTATTCAAATCGGTGGATTGTTGACTACATATATTTCAATCCCATTCAATAGCAGTTTCATTTTGTAACACAGAGATGAGGTAAATAACTCTTATTTAAAAGCTGTAAAATAACCTGTTAATTAAAACAACTGTACACTGTATACACAGTGTATTTTCCCGCCAGTTGTTTTACAACAAGGTGTTATAAAGCCTCCTTGATAATCAAGGGGGGGCACAAACGTTACACAGGAGCGATGCACAGTGGTGTGACCCAACAAGCTTGGCTGTTTCTAAATAAGCTTTATATATATATATATATATATATATATATATATATATATATATATATATATATATATATATATATATATTATACACAGTACTGTGCAAAAGTTTTAGGCAGGTGTGAAAAAATGCTGTAAAGTAAGAATGCTTTCAAAAATAGACATGTTAATATTTATCAATTAACAAAATGCAAAGTGAGTGAACAGAAGAAAAATCTACATCAAATCCATATTTGGTGTGACCACCCTTTGCCTTCAAAACAGCATAAATTCTTTTCACACAGTTTTTTAGGGAACTCGGCAGTTAGGTTGGCCCAAACATCTTGGAGAACTAACCCCAGTTCTTCTGTGGATTTAGGCAGCCTCAGTTGCTTCTCTCTCTTCATGTAATCCCAGACAGACTCAATGATGTTGAGATCAGGGCTCTGCGGGGGCCATACCATCACTTCCAGGACTCCTTGTTCTTCTTTCCGCTGAAGATAGTTCTTAATGACTTTCGCTGTATGTTTGGTGTTGTTGTCATGCTGCAGAATAAATTTGGGGCCAATCAGATGCCTCCCTGATGGTATTGCATGATGAAGTATCTGCCTGTACTCAGCATTGAGGAGACCATTAATTCTGACCAAATCCCCAACTCCATTTGCAGAAATGCAGCCCCAAACTTGCAAGGAACCTCCACCATGCTTCACTGTTGCCTTCAAATTTTGACTCATCAGTCCAGAGCACCTGCTGCCATTTTTCTGCACCCCACTTCCTGTGTTTTTGTGCATAGTTGAGTCGCTTGGCCTTGTTTCCACGTCGGAGGTATGGCTTTTTGGCCGCAAGTCTTCCATGAAGGCCACTTCTGACCAGACTTCTCCGGACAGTAGATGGGTGTACCAGGATCCCACTGTTTTCTGCCAATTCTGAGCTGATGGCACTGCTGGACATCTTCCGATTGCAAAGGGAAGTAAGCATGATGTGTCTTTCATGTGCTGCAGTAAGTTTCCTTGGCCGACCACTGCGTCTACGGTCCTCAACTTTGCGCGTTTCTTTGCTTCTTCAAAAGAGCTTGGACAGCACATCTGGAAACCCCTGTCTGCCTCGAAATTTTTGCCTGGGAGAGACCTTGCTGATGCAGTATAACTACCTTGTGTCTTGTTGCGGTGCTCAGTCTTGCCATGGTGTATGACTTTTGACAGTAAACTGTCTTCAGCAACCTCACCTTGTTAGCTGAGTTTGGCCGTTACTCACCCAGTTTTATTCCTCCTACACAGCTGTTTCTGTTTCAGTTAATGATTGTGTTTCAGCCTACATGTTGAATTGATGATCATTATCACCTGTTTGGTATAATTGTTTAATCATACACCAGACTATATGCCTACAAAATCCCTGACTTTGTGCAAGTGTACCTAGAAGAATTGATGCTGTTTTGAAGGCAAAGGGTGGTCACACCAAATATGGATTTGATTTAGATTTTTCTTCTGTTCACTCACTTTGCATTTAGTTAATTGATAAATATAATCTATTAACATGTCTATTTTTGAAAGCATTCTTACTTTACAGCATTTTTTCACACCTGCCTAAAACTTTTGCACAGTACTGTGTGTGTGTGTGTGTGTGTGTGTGTGTTTGTATGTGTGTGTGTGTATGTATGTATGTATGTATGTATGTATGTATATATATATATATATATATATATATATATATATATATATATATAAATATTATTTATTATAGTGGTTCAGACTGCAATGCAATGCGAATTATATTGCTATTACATGCAAACTGTATGTCTATAGTAAGTGATCTAGGACCCCAATGTTGGCAGGTCATGGATATACAAACAGGAATACACCTGACTCGGTCTGAAGTAGTTCAGTTTATTTGCACCTTACAAATAAAATGCTCAATCTGTGATTTGGGATGCAACATTTCTAGATATGAAAATATATATATATAAAAAAATAGTCTTTCATAAGTCTAGTTATGTGTGTGTGATTACAGGATAAAAGACTGCAAAAAAAAAATCAACTAAGGGTGTCAACTTTGTTTTGACCTTATTGCCTTTGCAGTTACAAGATACACCTGATTGAAAGATTTTATTAAGATCATCCTCTCGTACGTTTTCCAAAAAGAAATAATTGACACAAGAGTTCAGTTTGGTCGACAAGTGCTGTTTCAGTTTGTGTGTTTTTTTTTTTTTTTTTTTTTTTTTTAAAAACCACTGTATGCAGTCCAAAAGGTTAGGAAAGTTAATAGCTGACTTGTTTTTTTTTTTAAATCTGGCTTTTTGTACATTTAATATGTTGACTAGATGACAATATAAAGAAAATAATGTTATCATCTGTAATAAATTCAGCCGATTGTTGTGCTATTTTATATACTGTTAGTTTTGACTTCAGAGTTGCTATGGCGTCAGTAAATTAAAGAGAAAAAAAAAAAAACTCCCAATTTTTCACTGTGGAAATGTGGTAATCCTAAACATGGACAGTACGAGAAACTGAAGCTGTGGTAGAAAATTTGGTCAGACACTAAAAGCTTGCCGAACTGGACAAAAATAATACAATATATTCAGCCCTTTCTGAAATTACTTTTATTTAGTGCTGACAATTGGAGAAATGTGCAGAATTGTGTAAACCACATTCTCCTACTGTGGGATTTCAAGAAATGTATTAATTAAATTAGTGAAATGCTCCCCCAGTGTTTTCTTCCACAGCAGTATGTAAGAACCTAAAACATGATATATTAAAAACCGGAGCAATACATCAACAGCTGTCATCTTTCAATACCTTGCAGAATATTGTAAACATCTGGTTCACACACTATATAAATGAGCCGAGTGTGCTTGCAAACTGCATTGTGAACACAAACAAACTCAGTCCTGAAAATAACTGAAAGGGACCCAAAAAAAAAAGCTTGCATGCAAGCAAACTCGGTCCCTTTGCTCGCTGAACAGCAAGCACATTGATGCATCGTTTCAGACGAAACTAACTTGACCGAGTCTTTTTGAAACAGACCCAGTGTGAGTGCAGCCTAACTTAGTCCCATGCTTTAATATCCTTTAGAGGGCAGTAGCAGTTATTTTGGGTTTGTTGCAGTTGAGATTGTTTTTAGTGGGGACTATCTTGAGCTGCCAAGCTCGTTGCAATTAGTATTTGACTTGCGTACTAGTTTAGTGACGAAAGTAAAAGAGTTTAAAAAAAAAAAAAAAAAGAAATGGAGCAATGGTTAAAAAGAAGAGCACATTTTTCTTCTGCTGCAGCAAAAACTTCACGGCAGACAATGATAAACAGCTGAAACGTACAGAAGAGCTTACCTCCATCGCTGTGTAAATTCCTGCTGGATGCTGCTTTACGTGATCTGCTGCAGATACATTTTTTGCCTTTTTAGAGACATACACTTTCTTGTTTACAGTGTGCAGTATTTAAATTTCCCGCCTAGATTGCATATAGTCACGTGACATAATCACTGCACAGCACTATATGTGGCGAATAGTACATGCAGACACACAGCAGAGCTGTACAGCTTTGTCAATGGTTTTTGTTTGAAATACAAATAATTATGACATTTATTTTTATTTCTTAAGAATATTGTAAAAAATCTCTGTATTGGGCTAATTTCACGATTTCCGCGCAGCCTGTGAAATTGCGATTTTCACAGGGCCTTACACAAGAGTACACAAAAAAATATTATCACTGATTGCCAGTTTTAATCCAGACACAAACACAGATGTGACACGTGTGTGCTGAACTATGTATTCCATGTCTCCCAATTCAGTGCAGTGGAATAGTCGCACGTCCCTCTGTCTAGCAACGACGTCAGACAGCAGCGACATCAGACCGTTATCTTTGGGGTTCAATTTCTGTAAAACTGGGACCACCCAAAAAAATAGGAATACCCAGTTGCACATCTACACCCCCAGGACTATGTGTATACTTTGAGATACAGGTGTATTAAAAAGCGTTTTAATCAAACAGAAAAATGCCTGTGGTTTTTTTTATGCCACTGTAGCTCAAAAACTATTCAACCATTTATTTATTTATTTATTTTACTGATTTGCAGAGCAGATGTACTTTTTAAAACACAAGATAAGGGTAGTAGGTTTTACTGCATATGCCTTAAATCAGAAGTAAACCACAGAGGCAAATGCTAGTTGACAGATAGTATCTAGGAGAAAGGAATTGCTGTTTTGTTTTGCTTTTTTTTTTTTTTTTTTTTTTTTTAAATTTAACACACATGTAGACAGATATCCTGGGGATTTTTCAGTGATGAATACAAGTTTTTAATTGGAGTTTCCCTGAATCTGGCTGATTTTATTTTGACGTGAAGCAGGATAGATTTAGTGCCACAGTGCATAATACTGTACTCAAGTTATTTTATGCGGCACTGCAGTAAGCATTAAGACCAAACTATACTTCTCCATAATGTATTGCTTGTTTTACATTCTGGTAGCGGAAAGACTAGTAGTGCAATGCACATGACAGAGATCTACAGTACTTACTGACTAGACTTTCTATCTATATTGTATGTTTGATTACATAAAACAGGAGTTGAGAAATGTTGTGTCAGTCAAAAGAAAAAAGGGACCAGTCTGTGTGAGACATCAGGATGGAGAGGGACGAAAGAAGCATATACAGATAACTAACCTATTAAAAAATTTCATGTATAACAAGAGTAGCAAAGTGTAGTAAAGCATACATACTGAAGTCAGAGTGCTTGGTAAAAACTAAAAAAGCTAAACTATGGGAAATGCATGTCAACCTTAAAAATGACTGTATATGGGAAACCGGCATGGATTCCTTCTGCTCATGGTGCAACAGCGAACCCTACTGGCCAGACACAGAGCACGTTGAGTGGATAAAAAGAAGGTCTGATCTCTGTTCGCTGGGATCAGTAGGCCGCCCACCTCTGCTCTGGATTACTCAGCGTAAAAGCGATTCTGGCTTTAGGCTTGTGAGATCGGAGGACCCTCACACGCCCTCAGAACATCTGTGCTGTGTGGGGACTTGCAGCGGTGAGGAGAAAAAACATAATTGGACATTCCAGATTGAATATTTGCATTAATAACATTAACTGTTTCTTTGATTCTAATATAATTGTATACTTTAGAATGTATGGGTTAGGGTTAAAGAAAACCAACCTAATTTAGTTTTTTACTATGACCCAAGAAATTGTTTTAATGTAACAAATGTTGAAACATCTATAATTCTAAATATATTTGTATGTATTTAAATTGAAAGGTTCGTCATTTTAAATCGAGGCTAAACCGTAGTTATTCAAATCTTACATGCGTTGTAAACTACGAGAGATTTCAACCACTTTACAGTTCTCTGGGAGTTGTAACAAAGCATTGTGTGGGACCAAATTAGTATTGTGTCATGGAAACGGGAGCCTGTGGAAATTCTATACCTTGCTGCTGGCTCCTACAACTGTAGATATAGCAGTTGGATAATGAAGCTGAAAAAAATAATAATGCAGCAGTAGGTGAAGACCTAAATGTCTTTCCTTCTCACCCCCTAATGGATTGTGATGCATTATTACTCAGAGATGCACACTGAAGCAATGATTAAGCTACCATACAACATAAATGAGAAAAGAGAGCACCTGATAGAAGTCAGAGCTCAGTGAATCAGAGCTTCCATTTTGTCCAAACTGAGTAAGGAGAGTGGGAGACAAAGTGGTCTAAATAGCGTTTTTCTTCTTTTTAAATTTTTTATTTATTTATTTTTTTACCTCAGGTCCTAGGATTGTACCCCTGCAGATATCTGTTATATCTTCAAAGGAGGGCTAACAAAGACTTTGCAATCTTATTTCCTACCTCTTGTTTGCATTACATACATACATATCACTAGTGTTGAAGATAGGTGTGTTTCTTTCTTTGTATTTTTATTTAGTTTGGACTAATCATATTTACAAAAGCAACGCGTTACAAAAGCAATAGTTTCTGCTACTTCCATGTGCAAAATCACTTCTGTGTTTTTTAGCTCAGTTTGACGCCAGTGATCTAGCTGCTGTCATGCTATGTGACCTACCAAAAAGGAAGTGGCTTAGATATCAGAAAGAAACAAACCATTTTACATTTGTTTTTTATGACCTTGTGGTGTAAGATTTGTACTGAATTAAAATAAAATAAAGAAAAAAGCCAAAACCAAAAGATTTTCAACACAATAAATGGATTTTTGTGGCACATATGTATAATAATATTGTCTGGCATTAGACTCGAGTACTCAAAATTAACGCTTGAGTACTCGAGCACTATATTCCTCGAAATTCTCACCCCTAATCAGGACAAATATCCACCGAAAATATACTGTATTATACCTTTCTAAACAGCTGAGAATCTGAAGGTTATTAAGAGAATAACATTTTCACTCAATGATTAAATATACCCTACGATTACCTAGTTCGAATGTTTTAAAATGTACTCAATTTTTTTTTAGAAATGTCTCCATAAATGTAATTTAGTGAGCTACCGAAACACTGTAAAAGTATCAGTGGTAGCCACAACTCACAGGAAGTAGGATCAGAGAGAATTTTATAAATGTTTGCTTTTCATTTTACTCCAAATTGTTTGACAGGTGCGTAATGTAGCATTCTGCGATGCCTCATTTAGGGAGCATCGATACAATACCATGCACAGTATCATGATGTTCGATACTATCATGATACTTTGGATCTTATGGCCATTACATGGTAAATGGCTGCGAAATTCCTTTTTTTGCAAATGCAAAGTGCATAAGAGGCTAATACACAGTAATGGCAGAGCATGGTGGAATGCTTGCTGTTTAAATATTTTCAGTTCCAGTGTAATCAAAGGTCATTGCCACCGATTATAAAATTCAAATAAAACTGGTAACTAAAACACACCATTTGTTTTATTTCTTAAAATAGCCAGACCTCTGGCATTACAGACAGTTTCAAACACTCCAATTACAAGGAATCTTTTAATTCTTATGTATAACAAAATAATGCAGAAATACTTTACTTGAAGCAGACTTGTTATAACTAGGCCAGATGTTTTGTACACAGGGTTATCTTAGAAATGCCCTACAAATGTGAACAAGGAATGAAAAAAATGAAGCACTGGTACTTCACATGGTACTTCAAAAATGGCTTGATGAGGTCCTTGCTTGGATCAATAAACAACCAAATGAGCAAGATGGGGCAAATGGACCTCCTCTTATTTGTACCATTTCCTTAGTCACATACAACATGAGTCTCCATGAATCTATACTGTTCAAATCTTTTAGAAAGTAAAATAAGCGTATAAATGCTAAACTAGACTAGCCTGATTCATATACATTGTAAAACCACTGTAAAATAATGTGTTACTTTAGGGAATACACACAAATGTTTTATTCCTTAATTTTAAACACTGTGGGCCCTATTTAGTAGTGTTCGCAAACTCCTAAAGCAATCGCAAAATACTTGCGAACAGTTAGCGCGCCAGAATCAGGCGCACGTGTGGCCAAACCAGCTGCCCACCTATGTGATTTAGCAACAGTGTTTTAGTGCTCACTCTGCAAGTCAGCGTTGGCGCTGGACACGGGCTGAACTTTAGGGGAGTGTTTTCATTTACATACAAATGTAGCAGTTTAGCTAATCATCAACAGTGTTTGAATTTGCATTCAGTTGACATGAAAATCAGGTCTAAACTCTGCGCAAATTACACGGTTGACTACAATACTGGTGAAACTACCAGGGAAGCAGGCAAAAAACGAGAGGGAGAGAAATAAAAGAAATATGGAGTGTGCACTGGATTAATGTGATACTCTGTACTGTGATTTTGTAGCAATTGTAAGTTGGCCTGGATAAGTGAGTTTGCCCTCAACAATAAGACCTTTTTAAGACTGTAAAATGAGTAAGAAACAACTCAAAAGAATAATTTAATTGCTCAAACTTGCAACAGATTTGTTTCTGATAGTCTCATGATATTGATGATGGTTTTTCCTTTCAGAAAAAAAATGGGGGGGAAACTTTGCAATTTTATAGTCGGACGTGTACTGTCACGATGCTCAATATAGCACAGTAATTTCTGGACTAATATCGCGATAATGAAAAAGTTAATATCGTGACATCCCTATATATGTACCATATTCCCCCATCCTGTGGAATGCCAGAAGCCCTGCATCTTTGGACAGGACCAAAAAATATATGTGTGAGACGCCATCTGTTCTCCACATAACCTTCAACACTGTGAGGCTGTGCCATTTTGTTGTGATTGTAATTTAGGAGTTGTAAATTACTTACAACTAAATGTTGTAGAGACCCCTATTGTAAAATAATTCATACTTCATTCAGTACAAATAAATAAATTTATGAATACAGTTACTAGTTTATCTAACAACACATTTGAGTCATTAACTGACCTTAATTTTAATGTTTTCAACAACAAATGTACTACACACTGAGAAATGGTGCCATTACAGTCTGGACAGTATAAGCTTGTCAGTAGCCTAATATTCATTCACAAGTCTGATAATTTATTTTCTACAGTTACCCAATAAAATGTACAACATGCTAACAGTGATTCAAATGCTTGCTTGTTTGTTATAAAATACAATAAAATATAATGTATATTTCAAACTGGAAAGGTTCTAACAAAGTGTGGCCATAAAAAATAAGAATACTGTACCTAAAGATCTGTAAATAGATATGTTTGTGCCATACAAATATAATGCAACATTACAAGAAAACCCTGGAGTTTGTTTGTCCTTGTTTGGTAGATCTGTACAACAAATATGATTACACTTGCAGTGCCTATAGTAAGTATTCACCCCCCTTTGGGCGTTTTCAGTTTTTTTTGTTACAACCTGAAATCTTGATGCATTTAAATGAGATTTTTTATCCTTTACACAACCTACTCAAAACTTTCAATGTGTGAAAAAATGGGGGGAGGGGGTTAAAAAACAAATCAATTTAAAATAAAAACCTGAAAAGTCATCATTAGATAAGTACTCACTCCCTTTGTTATGACACTCCTAAAATAAACTCAAGTGCAAACAATTGCCTTCAGAATTCACACAGTAAGTTAAATGGAGTCCATATGTGTGCAATAAAAGTGGTTCACATGATTTCAGATTAAATACACCTGTTTCTGTATGGTCCCATAGTTGGTAGTGCATTCAAAGCAAAGATACTTTGCTTTGATAGTGCTTTCGAAACAACTCTGGGATAAAGTTGTGGAAAGGCACAGATTAGGGGATGGGTATAAAAAGATTTCAAAGATTTCCCTTGGAGTGCAGTCAAGTCGATCATTAAGAAGTGGAAGGTATACGGTACCACCCAGAATCTGCTTAGAGCAGGCCGTCCTCCCAAATTGAGCAGCCGGGTAAGAAGGGCATTGGTCAGAGAAGCCACCAAGAGGCCAGTGACAACTCTGAAAGACCTACAGCGTTCCATGGCTGAGATGGGAGAAACTGTCCATGTGTCAACAATAGCTGAGGTACTCCACAAATCTGGCCTGTTTGGAAGAGTGGCAAGAAGGAAGCCATTTCTGAAAAAAGCCCATGTAAAATCCTGCTTGGAATTTGCAAAAAAGCATGTGGGAGACTCTGAAAAGATGTGGCAAAATAGTCTGTGGTCCGATGAAACAAAAATTGAACTATCTGGCCTAAATACAAAGCGTTATGTCTGGCACAAATCAAGCACAGCACATCACCCAGGTAATACCATCCCTACTGTGAAGCATGGTGGTGGTAGCATCGTGGTATGGGCAAAATGGATGGAGCTAAGTACAGGCAAATCCTTGAGGAAAACCTGCTTCAGTCTGCAAAAGACCTAAGACTGGGACAGAAATTCACCTGGTAGAGACTTACCCCAAAAGACTCACAGCTGTAATTGCTGCCAAAGGTGGCTCTACCAAGTATTGACTCAGGGGGGTGAATACTTATCTAACCAAGACATTTCGGTTTTTGTTGTTTCACAATAAAAATTCTCTTGCCTCTTCAAAGTGTTGAGTAGGTTATGTAAATCAAAAGTAAAAAATCCCATTTAAATGCATCAAGATTTCAGATTGTAACACAACAAACTGTGAAAATGTCCAGGGGGGGTGGGGGAGGTAAATACTTACTATAGGCACTGTGTATACAATACAGTTTTTTTTGTTAGTCATCAACCAACCCTCCCCCCAAACTTCTGGGCTCAGTATCTTTGTTAGCAAATAGAATAACAATTTTCTTTCCATTCTAAAAATAAAAAAGAGGAATAATTCAAGACATAAATAGACAGCACTGTAAATAGAAAATAATTTACAGCATTTTCACCAACTTTTTGTGTTTTTGCTGTTGTTGTGTGGTAGCATATTTATTTGTAAAAAGTAATTGCAGATAGAAAGACAGTACAGCCCAAAACATCTTTGAGGGGGTTTGTTTCGAACATGCAAGTTTCCCACGGCACTCAATCTGAAAAGCTGACCGCTATGCCCTTCACACAGAGACACTGAAAACGTACCAAGTTATTTTCTTGATCGGTTATCCAGCAAAATATTTTCCACACATTTAAATAATATTTGACTTTTATTGTAAGTCAATCGGGGGGGGAGAATATGTAGCCTAAACATTACTTCAGTTAATTTAGCAGTAAGCATTTATAAGCTATTACCAGTGATTTGCATCTAAAAAGAATAGCATGTGATAATTATACTGTCTTATTAACAGAAGCCGTTTATAAAAATCCTTTTAGATTTTAATTAAGGAAATATCAGAAACTAACCGCAATTCTTAAAAAAAAAAAACTAGAGAGAAATGCTGATGGACTGTACGGAAAACTAATCCTATCACTTCACAGCGCAAGCACCGCCTCCTTCTCTGTTTTGTTTGGTTGTCAGCAACATCACTTTCATATGTGATTTGCTAAAAAATAAAAAATAAACAAACAAACTTAAATGACATCATATATTAAATAGACCAATGCAAAGCAAGTTGTGGTGCTTATTGTGCTTATCAAATTCGCGCCACTGGCACAGAGTCGCTGGCATTCAAAGTGTTATGTATAAAAACGTACCCACCAATGTGGCGTATAAGTATGTGATATTTACCTGCCACAGACCAAATTAACCCACGTTTGGCGGGTGAGCGGGTGTTAACCATCGGCTACCAGAAGGGTTCGAAATTATCTACCCATATCGACCGATAATAAAGCGCAGGTAAGCTATTGTAAACTGCTAGAACAAGACATAGGGCCTATATCTAAACTGTTTAAATGAACAGATATCGTTTACTTGTTGTATTTATAACAAATATTGTTTACTTGATTCTTATAAGCGGTTGATTCTTAAAAGCAGACTGATATGATTACACCGTGTAACAAATGTTTTATTTATTTTTTGTTCCTGGGTAGTAAGTGTTATTTCCTAATTGCTTATGCCTCAAACGTATAGAAAATGGCTATTATTCCCCACACTTTGCTTTTGTGACCAGGACAGTGATATTTCAAAATATCACTATTTCCAATGGGAAAACTGGCAAATGTGTGTCTTTTCGTTCACATAAAGTCAACATATGAATCCAAATTAACATTTATACTAAAGTAATACAAAAATGACTACAAAAGATTTAGAAGTGAGTAGTGTTTCGAGATTTACGATTATACTGTATTTACTATTTAGAAATAGTGATATTTTGAAATATCACTGTCCTGGTCACAAAAGCAAAGTTTGTGGGGAATAATAGCCATTTTCTATACTTTTGAGGCATAAGCAATTAGGAAATAAAACTTACTACCCAGGAACAAAAAATGTGTTACATAATGTTACTGTGGTGAAGTGCTGCACAATCAGTATGTTAGTGTGATGGGTTGACCACTAGATGTCATGAGTTCTGGGAAAATTACTGTCTCAGTGTCCTTACTTAATTAGTAAGCGCGCCTGACCAAACCTTAAATTCTGTGCTAGAAGAAATTCAAGCATAAATATCCGTGTACATTATCGGCTAAAATAACAAAAACTGCCGATAGCCGATTGTGTTTTTTTTCCCTTATCGGTGCCATGCTGATAGCCTACCGATTATCTGTGCACCCCTAATCTTGAGTGCTATTATATAATTGAAATGCAATTTTCTTCAGATTTTTATGTTTATAGGCAGTAATGAATATGTGAAGAATGTTATTAGTATTTGGCCTTGTGTTTGTTTCCAAGTTCTATATGCTTGGTTAAATATTGTCGCATTTTTATATATAAAAAAAAAAAATGTATAAAATAATTTTTATACATTAAGTCTCCAAAACTTATCTCTGGTCAAGCTGCACTGGGGGAAAATCGGAGTCATGGACAATCCATTTCAACATTGCTGCATCAGACTCCAAGTGGTATGTCTTCATAATCATAAACTGCAATTTTAACAGGTAATATTACCCATGGTACATCAGTTTTATATAGCTCTTTTGCCAGTATTCTATCCCTCAAAACCACCTGAATCAGAAATCCACTCGCCACCAATGTATCTAAATCCTTCCATCTCACATTATAGTCACGAGCTATACCAACAGACTAGAGGTGTCAATTGAGCAGCATAGTAATAGGTCTCAAGACAGGACAGTGCCAGCCCACCTCTCTCTCTTGATAGTTGAAGTGTTTTAAATCTGATTCTTGGCCTTTTGCCGTTCCAAGTGAATCATGAAAGGAGTCGATCCCAGTCATTAAACTGTCCTGAGGGAATCTCTACTGGCAAGGTTTGAGATAGGTACAGTAGCCTGTTTTCATTAATTTTGACAGCATCCACTGTAAGACTCAAGGACAGAGGAAGCAGATCCCACCTGACCATTTCGTCTTTGATTCTTAGGGTTAAAGGGTTGTAATTTTAAAAGTCATAGCTTTTGACAAATGAACCTCCAGCTATTTAATATATACTGAATACCACTTCAGTTTGTATTTTTCTTTCAATTGATCTGGTGGCTGAAAATTTATATAACTTAACTTCAGTTTTTTCCACATTCAACCTATACCCTGAGACTTTACCATATTCCTCCAGGAATGGCATCACCTCCCTGAGGGAATCGTTAAGCTGCTCCATATATAGTAAGGAGCTGTTTTATGTTCTTGTCCATTAATTTGTGTTTCTTGCTGTCTTATCCATTGTGCAAGTGGTTCAATATACAAAGCAAACAGGAGAGGGGACAGAGGACAGCCCTGTCTTGTACCTCTTTTCAACCAAAACCAGATACCCGTTAACCTTAACTTGTGCATATGGGTCTGGATATATTATCTGGATTCCTTTAGTAAACTTATTTAAAACCAAATCTTTTCAGGGTTTGATATAAGTATTTCCAACCCGATCAAAAGCCCTCTCGGCATCTAAACTAAACCAAGGGTGCACTTATATTTTTTGTTTGGATATGGTTCATAATATGAAGCTACGTCTGATATTGTCTTATGTTTGTCTATTCAAAATAAAACCTGTTTGGTCTGGGTTAATTTAATAATAGTCAATATTGAGAATTGGTCCCCCCTCTTCCCTCTCCCCTCTCCACCAACCAATTGCAAGTGGACAGTAAGACTGGGGCTAGTAGGGGCTCCCGAGTGGGGCATCCAGGAAAGGTCGCTCCACGCGGATGTGCCTTATAGCCTTAGGATCACAGGTTTGAGTCCAGGCTATCACAGCCAACCGTGACATGGAGATCCCAGGGAGTGGCTCACAATTGGCCAAGCGCTGCCCGGGTAGGGAGGGCTTAGGTCAGTAGGGGAATCCACGGCTCGCTACGCATCAGTGACCCCTGTAGCCGATAGGGTGCCTGTGGTTCTGCAATGGAGCCTCCAGATTTGTGTTGTCCTCCGGCACTATAGGTCTGGTGGCCTCGCTGTGGATCCGCAGTGCGAAAAATGACAGAAAATGAAGGCGCACGTTTCGGAGGTTGCGTGCTCCAGAAGGGAATATGGTCGAGACAGCAAAGGGGTATGAAAAGCGCTGTGACGCATTTTAATTATAAATAAACAAAAGGTTTTAACAAAACACAAAATAAACGGCACAGTGGCCAAAACAAATAAACAAACAAAACAGACACGAAACAAAACAGGTATCACGCTGGTGTATAATCAACACACGTAGCAATTGTTATGTTTAAGCTTTTATTTTCTCTTTCACTCACGTCTCGTCCTGCCTCTGAAAACACTCTCCTCCAACAGCCAAAGCTGAAGGTTTTTATATAGAAAAATATAAAAAGGCTGTCCTCAAACGCGCCATATTCTACACAAGTATTTTCTAGCAGGGAAGGTTTTTAACTCCTTCCCTGCCAAGTAAAACACAAATAATAACTAAACAATACATTTTAAATAGTAGTACATCACATACAAAATAGTACAAATACACACAGGCGTGGGCTGTACCCGGTCACAAATGGACACATGTGAAAACAAAGTCCAGTGATGCATTATGACGCACAGAGAACCCTTGCAATGATGATGTTATTTTTTGAATGTGAATTGAAACAAAACAAAATGGTAAACAAAAAAACCCCACCCCTTTTGCCATCTGTCACTACAGCCCCAGCCAGCCAGTATCCTTTCCTGGTGTCCTTGCACGATTGCCGCACCCGCTGCTGCTCACACCTGCAGGGAAGATGAATCCGTAGCAATCCCTTAATCGGAGGCAGTAGTTCAGGTTATCCCACCTCCTTCCTAAGACCAGCAATCTTAATTCTCAAGTTTAATAATTTCCCAAGTTTTTTGTTTGCGGAAAACCAGTCAAGAAGTGTTGCTTCATTTAAAGCCTTACGTGGTGCGAATGCATTCTGTTTTTCTCAATTGCCTCTGCCATATTTTCATTGTAGCCTTGCGATCATCACATTGGATAATGTCCAGCCAACATGCCCACCACCAGCTTCTGTCTCTCTTTTCTGGCGTACAGCCTTTGTAAAAAGGGCCTTTGCAGTGCTGTGGCAGTCTTGTAGCTAGTTTGGGGGCCTTAAATTGAAAGAGTCACTGTGGCAATTTCTCTAGATAAGCCGTCAGACATTTTTTCATTAGCTAAATTAATGTTGAGGTCTGCAAGTACAGTGCAGAGTGTTCACGGTTTAATAAAGGGCCCGTTCTGTGCCAGGTAGTATAATTGAAAATACAGGCCTATCATAGCCACCCACGGGAGCTTTCAAACAGTTGCTAAGTACGTTTTATGTGGTGTTTAATTGCAGTGTTGTTCTATGAATTGTTTTGACCCCCTGTCCATTGGAAAATTGATGGTAAACTGGAAAGTGAACTATACTGTATGTGTTTGTTTATTGCTGTGTTGCTGTCAAAACAGTCTGGAGAATATTCACTTACTTTTTGTTCTGCACCTAGAATACATGAAGGTATAATTAAAAAGCACCTGTACCTAGTGATTTAAAACTTACACTATGTAGTACCATTCATTGCCTTAAAGTAGTCTGTTTTCATTTTAGTTACTATATAACTCCTTTTGAATAGAATGTAACGGGACATGACATTTATACAGCAGCTGGAAGTCTGTAGTTAATATTGAGTTGCCAGCAAAAATAAGCGTTGGTTTCTAAGGATTAGATGTTTGTTTCATCCATTTATCATTCAAAGTTACCCCTTTTAACAAAAGTAGGTACAGTAATGTATTTACCTGTAAAAAAAAAAAAAAAAAGTTGGTTTATATTTTATGGCTGCTTACTGTAACATAGAGCTGTAAAAGCTGGAGACGTCAGTAGGGGGGAAGTAGTCGATTTATTTCGTGAAATATGGGCCAAGTCAATATGGCAGTTACATTTTTTTTAGTTAGTTTTGGATATAAGTGTTGAAGTTACTTATGTTTAAAGGTAGAAACACAAGTAATAATCAGCATGTGAATATCCCTTTAGCATCATAGTAGCAAATGCATATGTACACAGATACATACATATGTATACACACACATATCCATATATCCTCCCACCCGGAGAATTATACATGTGTGCTCTACTAATTAACATTTATTAAGGGGACCCACACTTCTTTTATTGTTCAATGAGTAGGGGATCAACTCTGTGTCCCTCAGCTCCCAACTCAACCCCAGCCACTGCATCCTAAATGTCGGGCTAATATCTTTCCACTTAAGAGCCACAGCGCTGAAGCATCTTGCTGAATGGGCAGCAGTATGCCCAGTAGTCAAGCAGCTTTGTCGTTGATAATGTTAATATTGATCCCTTTTAGAATGGTTGTAGTCACCCGTCTTAAAGTGTGACACCTAGGGCATGACCAGCACATGTGAAAGAAATCCCCTTATTCTTTACACTCTTTCCAGGATTCTGGAGGGCTTAGCAGGATTCAAATGATGATATGTTGGGAGATATGTTCTATGCAGCAAATTTGGGTGAGCCTCATGTATACTATAACTAGGTGACAAAGAGAAGAAAGTATCAAGACAGAGCCATCACCTAAAGGTATATAGATGTTATAATGTGGTAACCCGGGGTTACTGAGTCAATAATGTTTTCTAGAGTTGTGGTTGTGTGGCAAACCTCGTCCTCAAATATTAGGGGCTGAGAGATGTACTTGTGGTGTACTTGTAAAGGTTCTGTAGGTTATTGTGGCAATGTTTCCCCGCCCCTGTGTGTATTTCTGTGTTATATGTTGCGTGTGGTGTGTTAATGTTGGTGTATTGTAGTTGGTACACAGGATATAATATAGGTTATGTAGGTACACAAGTGTTTTCACTCACTCGGGGTTGTGTGTTCAGTGAGTGGGAGAAGAATGGGTTCACATCATGTCGACGTATTTTCGTTGTACAAAAGTGAGCCCCAACACACACAAGCACTCACCTCACCTCTCTAGAGAGAGAGAGGAGGATGAGAGAGAGGAGGAGAGGCTAAGAGAGAGGGGGAGACGAAGAGCCGAGAGGAGCAGAGAGAGAGAGAGAGAGAGAGAGAGAGAGAGAGAGAGAGAGAGAGAGAGAGAGAGAGAGGAGAGAGGAGAGGAGAGAGAGTAGGACGAGAGAGTGTGAAGGTGGAGGGAGGAGGATGGAGAGAGAGGAGTGCAGAGAGTGGAGGCGAGAGAGAGGATTGAGATGAGTGGCCCCCCCCGAGGCGGAGAGTACCAGAACCCGGAGAGAGACGACGGGAGAGAGAGAGAGAGAGAGAGAGAGAGAGAGAGAGAGAGAGAGAGAGAGAGAGAGAGACAACCAGCACGATACTTGTTTGTTCGTCCACCGTTCGTCTGTTTGTCTGTTCGTGCCATTTTATTTTACAAAGTGTTTTTCGTTTGTTCAGACTTTATTTTCTGTTTATTGACTAAACTGCGCAACAGCGCAATTCACATTTCACCTGGCAGCACTGAGTGTTTCTTCCGGGTCTGACGTCACCACACACACCATCCTGTTACAGTTATATTTAATGAATGAACAAAGAACACTGCATTCATATAAGTTGGTTATACTTGGTCTGACTTGGTTCCAAATTTGAAAGGAAAGGTAAATTATTAGATGAGACTTAATTCAAGGAGGTGTTACATTTTGATTAAGAAAGGACAGTAAAGCAGTAATGTACAATATTTAATGTGGTTTTTTTTGTTGTTTTTTTGCCATTTGAAATAAATCTAGAAAAATGGCAGTCCAGATCATTGAAAGTCAGAGCAGGGATATACACAGGTATCATTTGGAAGAAATAGTTTAGACAATGTTCATCTTTATTGTGCCCACTTTCCCCGGCCAGGACCCTGAGAGAGCTGACCATCTGTCCACGTTTGCTTTTATGGCTAAATGACATTATAAAGGGATGCAATATTTGGAGTAATTTGTACACAAAAGTATTTCAAATATCTTTCAGACACTTAAATGGAAAGTGAACTTTCACCTGTTCTGCAATTTTGTTATAGACAAGCATGGCTTCTGATATTTCTAGATTTTGTTTATACCCCGAAATCCCAGCGAACCCCTCCATATACCCAAGCCCAGGTAAGCTATTTTGTAGTTTGGTGAACAACTTATAGGGTAATGCTGTTGACAGAAAAAAAAGCAGCATTTAGGGACAGAACAATAACTGGGGTTTTAAATTTGAGAGTAGTAAATTTCATTAGAGAGTCTGGTCAAGTTGTTCCCAGAATGGCGGTTATTAATAAAGCCAGTCTGGTCATGGTGTATGTGGTTTGGCAATACTACCTCCAGTTGCTCAGCTAAAATTGTTGCCAGTATTTTAAGATCACAATTGAGAAGTGACATTGGGTGGTCAGACGTACATAATTGTGCGTCCACTCATTTGTCCAGTTATGAAGGCTTTACCTGCATTCTATACAAAAGCTGGGGATGTCTGGGGGAGAGTTGGATGTGATGGACAAATCCCATTGCTTTTTAATTTAGTCTCCATTGTTTAGTTCAGGGAGGAAGGGAAGGGGAGTACAAGGGTAATCAGAGTGCGGTTAGATAGGATCATGGAGCCAACTGAACAGCTTGAAATGGAGGGTAGAATAAATTAATCAGTGCGAGAATAAGAGCAGTAAGGGTGAGAATAAAAACTGAAGTCTCTACCCTGTGGCTTGAGTGCTCGCCAGACATGCACCAGGGCAAGAACGGTGCAGGCAACAGAGAGAGGGAGTGCCATTTTACTTGGTGCATTAGGATCCAATGGAAGTCTGTCAACAGCAGGGTCTAGGGCAAAATTAAGCTCTCCATCGACATTTGTCACCCCAACAGATTTGGAGGAGAGTAGTTGGAAGACCCAGCCACAAATCTGGGGGTATCAACATTAGGTGCATACACAAGGATAGTGATAATCCCAATAATCAAAGCATCTACCAAGAGTGTCGACATGTTTCGACTGTAACAAGGGGAGGTTTTTATGGATTAGAATAGCCACTCCTCTAGATTTGGATGAAGGATAAGCAAATAGAGTTTGACCCACCCACTCCCCACAAAGTTATACGTCTCTGGAAGAAGTACAACTTGAGCACTATCCCTACGCAGTGATTGGAGGATATGTTTGTGTTTAGCTGTGTGGTTTATCCACTTGGTATTCCAGGGCACAACTTTCAGATCAGCCATTAGGTGCGCACAACAATTGGGAAGAACAGTAATGGAAGCGCTACAGAGACAAAGCCAGGGATGTGAGGATATACGTTATATGTGCTAGAGCTTGAACAGGGAAAAACATTTGAGCCTGACATCGAATTAAAAAATGAGAATAAAAATAAAAGTAAAAAGAATCTGACTATAATCAGCAAATACCAACATTTTAATATTAAAAGTAACATGACCCACCCTAGAGTTTCTAAATGACCCCACATGTTAGTGGACTGAGTGGAAGGGCCCCTCATTTAAGTGACTGAGTAAAAAGCCACTGACACCAACAAAAAAAAAAAAAAAAAAAAACCTGTTTATACCCATAACCAAAAACCTTGCAACCCAAGCCATCCAAAATACTAGAGGCTATAATCAAAAAAGAGACCAGTAGTAAAGTTATTACATATGAAAATGAAAAGGGATGATTTGGAGGGCTCTGAGGAGTTTAGATGTGGTCTGTACTGCACATGTCTTGAAGGCCTGCACTCCTGGAAGGGATGACCCTATGAGCACAACCCTATTAAGCAAAGGCGGCTAGTTTCAGAACCTAGAAGGGCATATAATCACTTTTAAAAAAAAAAAAAAAAAAAAAAAAAAAGTGAAGCTGTTATTTATGCATCCTCCTTCGAGTTTGGGGGGAATTGCTAGCAATAAAAAAATGAAAACAGAGGGTATGTTTTGCTGGCAGTTTACTAGAAACTTTTCTCATCGAAATATTCCTCTTTTGTTAGCAATCACAGCTGCACATACTGTAGGGTTTCTGCCACACAACTTTAGTAGTGTATCACCGTCAATTTTTGTCCATTTCAGTCTCCTGCCAAGCTCATCCCACATTTCAATGGGGTTAAGGTTTGGTGACTGTGGAGGCAGCAAGTTGAATGTTGGTTAGGAAACATTTAGCCTTGGACTTTTGACCAATGAGTCTATCTTCTCTTTTAGTTGTTTTCATCTTTCTGCCTTGGTTACTTTTTGTTTGCTTAGCTACCAGTTTTTCTTTATCTGATTGTGGTCTGCCCGCATTTATGCAAAACATTGACTTTTCTTGCAACGTCTCTTGTGGAATACCCTTCCTTGTGAAGGGTAAGTATGGCTATATGATCATCATATTTTATCCTTCCTTGGAACCATGGTAGCTCCCTTACCCAGAGTTGTTGACTTGGACTCGAGTCTGTCTCGAGTCACTTTTTTTGGGACTTGAGATTTGACTTGGGACTTGGACTACTTGACTTGAGACTTGATGAAAATGACTTGACAACAATAAAAATTCAAACGCTACACCGGTATTACGACTCGTTTTGCACCCTCGCTCTGCTCATCCTCTCGCTCTCTCTCTCCCTCTCCCTGTCATGCTGCGCACATGTATGTGTGTCTGCTTGGTCCCTGTCAATGCTGCCAGATATTTTTTTGCAATGACTATTCAAATTCTGGAAGCAATCAGACAAAAAGTAGCCAGATAGCAGCCAAAAACCTGTACTTACATTTAAGACTTAAATATATATTACAAAAGCATACATAGGTGCTACATATTTATTTAAAAAAAAAAAAAAAAAAAAAAATGCAGGTAAGTAATGTTCTAAACAATTTATTTATTTATATATGGGCTTTGCTTGTTTTTTCAGAAAATTTACAGCACAAACACTGCTGTTACTTATGTGATGAGATTAAATTTGATAGTTCCATGATTTTTTAATTTTTAATGTCAAATTTAAATTTTTGAACTGTCGGCGTATAGTCTATAAAACAGTAAATACAATAATAAATTGAAATTATATTTGTAATGATACAGTTCTTATCCTTGTGTACCCGCCTAATGTTGATTCCCCGAGATTTGTGGCTGGGTCTTCCAACTGCTGTCCTCCAAATCTGTTGGGGTGACAGTTGTCGATGGAGAGCTTAATTTTGCCCTAGACCCTGCTGTTGACAGAGTTCCATTGGATCCTTCCGTACCAAGTAAAATGGCACTCCCTGTCTCTGCTGCCTGCACCAGCTCTGCCCTGGTGCATGTCTGGCAAGCGCTCAAGCCACAGAGTAGAGACTTCAGTTTTTATTCTCACCCTTACTGCTCTTATTCTCGCATTGATTAATTTATTCTACCCTCCATTTCAAGCTGTTCAGTTGGCTCCATGATCCTATCTGACTGCGCTCTGATTACCCTTGTACTCCCCTTCCCTTCCTCCCTGAACTAAACAATGGAGACTGAAAGTATCCTTACTTAGAGATTAACAATGTACTGGCCATATTAAAAAGCAATGGGATTTGTATATCACATCCAACTCTCCCCCAGACATCCCCAGCTTTTGTATAAGATGCAGGTAAAGCCTTTATGAGTGGGCAAATCATTGCTTTTGCCAGTAACAAGAAGAGGGTGGATGGATTAAAGCAGAGGGAACTGGAGTCAGAGATTGTAGCACTGGAAAGAGAGCACAAAAAAAGTTGTTCAGATATAACATTGACTAAATGATGAAGGTGAGAGGAGAATTTAAATTTGTTTGTCAGCAAAAATGGAGAAACATTTACCTTTCATTAAACAAAAATTGTTTCACGCTATTTTAAAATTAAACAAGAACCCCAGTCAAATGCATACACGTGTCAATCATCTGTAAGAATCCCCATATTAAAGAAGTAGGCAGGTTCAGCATTTTCTTCAGCCGGATTTGCTGAATGCAAATGTGGGCATTTGCTTGATTTGTCATTTAACTGGATGCTGAGCTCCAGAACAAAGTCACGCCCCAGTGGGAGGGCGTGGTATAGTATGTAGGGCATTGTGATGATTGAAGTCCTGCACTGGTGACAACCTCATAATCAAAAGGAATAGAAAAAAAAACAAAAAAACATGCACAGTAAAAATAACCAAACCGCTGAAGACAATATTTACCTGCTAGGTCAAGGGTTATGAACCTAATAATGTGCCAAAATTGTACTTACTTTGAGTGTTGCAGTGTCTTGAATGGCAGCACTAGGAACTTCAGTGTGACACTTGCTGTTGCTTGGACGAGGAAAGCTTTTCAATTTCTGGTGTGTAGTTGGTCACTTTGAGGCGGGTGCATGATGCACTCTTTTCATATGTGAGACAGCTTCTTTTGTCACACAATATTAGATTAATTTGAGAAAACAGCTGCTCACAGAAATATGCTGAACCAAATGAAGAAATGAAAGCTGTAGGCAATAACTTCATTTGTCTGAATGATGCAGGCAAGGCATTCCAACATTGCAGAATCAGCTGATCAGGTTTTGACAGTTTCTTCTGTGAAGAATGTTGACCAGATTCTAAAAGAGCTGTTGTGTCCAGCTCCAAATTTTTAAGTTTATGGTTCAGATCCACAGCTGTTCCTGTCCTGGAACTCAATCAACTGAATTTCAATGTCATCAAATCCCAGCCATTCAAATTTCACCAAGAGCATATCCTTTTTTTCCACTTGATGAGGCTGGACAAGGAATTTAAATGTGCTCTCCATTGTTGTGAACTGGTTGAAACACTCTTCAAATGTCCGAGTTAGATGCTGCAGGTACTTGCCAAGCTTTTCAAGAATTGGGCTGATGTCTGTGTGAGTGCACTGGTCAAAAAATGACTTTAGGCTTGGAAAGTACTTCAGTTTTTTCTCAGTAACATGTTTAGAAAAAATCTGAAGTTTTCTTATGAAAGCGTTTATTTGTTGGTACAGAATGTTGACAGTTTGACCAAGCCCCTGCATATTGATGTTCAGAATGTTGACAGTTTGACCAACCCCCTGCATATTGATGTTCAGGGCATTCAGGTGTTCTGTGATGTCAACCAAATACATGAGGTCTGACAACCAGTCTGGATCTTCTAATTCCAGCTGATGATCTTGCTTTTCATTATGGAACTGTCTGATCTCTGCTAAACAGCTTATGAAACGTGCAAGGACTTTTCCATTACATTATTGTGGCTTAATAGATCGCCATATTCATGATCCATTTCTTGTAGTAGAAAAGGAATGATGGGATATCAGCTTGTCAGCTGATATACAAATGCTTAAGTGCAGAGGTGCTGGATTATTACACTGCGGTTTCATGCAACAGTTATGATGGTGACCAAACGTGTGTGAGTACTGTTGTGTTAAAACGAACAGCTGCATTCAAAAGATGTAGCACAGCAAAAACTCAAATGGACATGCAAAAATGCCCTGAAAAGTTAGCAAAGAAAACAATTTAAATGAAACCATAAGCTCAATAATTAAACTAAAACTCCAATAACCCTAGGTTCTCTTTTCCCAGTCAAATCATAGAGTTCCTAATAAGCAGTCATGAAAGAATGTAGAACAGAAAAAAACACAACCAGATATAGTCCATAAGAGACAACACATTATTCAAATTCTTTGTCGTATTATATATTTAAAGTAAGGCAAGTTTATTTTTCCGTTAAGTGCTCCCGGCTGTAGTGTTCTGCAGCCCGGCTGTGCAGAATTCCTGGGGAGAACCCTGAAGTCATTGGTTTGCTGTTCTTCAACATTCTGTGCCATAGACAAAATGCAGTCTTTCACAGTATTATTAGAAAGTGGCAATTCCTTCACACTCTGAATTTTTTTTTCTTTGTTAGGAAAATCATTGAGCGTGTTTTCAGCTGCTACCATCAAAACCTGTTTTAAATACGGACCATCGGTAAATGGTTTACCGTTCCAAGACACATGCAATGAAAACGCATAACTGGACTGCACAAGGCTGTTGCCACGAGTAATAAATGCAGTAAAGCCTGAGTTTGCATTTCAGAATTTTTACATGCCTGCATCAAGTTTTCTTTTTTTCATCAGCGTTTCGTGGGACATTTTGGTGCATTATGTCAAAGTGACGCTTAACACTTACTGTTCGTGAAGCCACACAGTCTTTACAAAGAACACACATGGCTTTTCCATCTTTTTCAATCATACCCTGTTCAGTAGTCCAGTTGATTTGAAAGTTTTGGCCAGAACTCGATCCTAAATGGGTCCAGTCCAACTTCGGCTTTTTTGCTTTGAATGAACCATAACAACAACAACAACAATATTATATTTTGATGACCCGCATAATGCAGGAGATTGAGAGATGAAACAGTACGAATAATAATTAAAATAATATTTGAATTGAGAACACAAGTCCCTGTCTGAGCTAGGACCATGCCACACACACAAAAAAAGTAATGTATTAATTGTTTATTAATTGTTTATTATTATTATTATTATTATTATTTTACAGGTAAAAGTACACAGTTTATGTACATGTAATTGATGCTGTTTGCAGTACAGTAAGCTTGCATTGCAGCAGTACCTTATTGCAGCCAATTAAAAGAACTGTCACTGACTTGGGCAAAACAAAGCTTTATTGGTCACCATTCCAATGAGTTTATCAGTCAGTCACATTTTACTACTACTACTACTAATATTCTTATGCTTGTCAAGTGATCCAGGAGATTAGTTGTGCCTCAATGACACATTAAGTGTTGTTTGCATTCACCTTTTTATTTGGTCTTTTGGGCATTTAACCAAAAAATCCCAAACACCAGAGCAGTTTGAGACATTTCTTTCAATACAGCTTACGCTATACAACACTTTGCTGTCGAGGGAAATGAAGAAATGAAAGTTCTGCCTCTGGAAAACACAAGCTGGATGGGAGGGGTTAAATTAAAATTATTAGTGTTAGTGTATATTTTGTGTGTTTCAAACATATTCTTCTCTTACAATGTCTTGTACATTAAGTATTCAGTACATATTTTACTGAAGCAATATAACCACTATAGGTACAATATGTGGTAGGTCACATTCAGGTTTAGGTTACATTCCTGTAAGAGTGGTATGGCATTTCTGCCCTCCATCCGCTCTGGCAAACACGCCAACTTTACGTTTTTACATCTGACCAGATTTTCAGAGTCATCCATTTTTTATCCTATCTGGAAGTCCCCCCCCTTGTACTTTTTATAGATCAATCAATACTGCAAATCCACTTTGTTGTAAGTCAAGTCTGACCTTTGTGGAGTCCACTTAAACTGACTGTCTCCCTGTGGAAACATAAAAGCGTACTAGTCTGAGGGTCAATAGACTTTAAATATAAGAAACAGGTTATCTTACTTGACAAGGGAAAGTCATTAACAGGTCAGTTTTAAGAGAAAAGTGGATTACACTTTCAACAGGGAGGTCAAAGTGCATGGCATTTCATAAAAGCTGTAATGTTGTTTTGTTTTTTTTATGTATTGCAGTGCATGGTGCACAATTTATACAAGATCGGGTCACTGAGATGCAACATCCCTTATCCAGGGATATTCCCATCATCACCATTTATATTTGGGTAATCGAAGGTCTTTTTAACTATCTCTGTTGGAATTTAACCAGGAACTAGGTATTAAGAACTGCATGTTAATTTTTTAAATTTTTTGTTTAGTTCTTGGTTTTTTCCTTGTTTTTACTATTGTGACAGGGATGGCGTTGTGGTACAAAATAACAAAAGGCAAGCCAAACAGAATAGGTTTTGAAAGTAACCTTGTTTATTTTAAATCAAAGCAACAAAACGTTACTTAACTAATAACAAACGGCGCAGGTTATCAGCAATTCAGTGGCCCACCACTCCCGAGGCCAGTTGGCAGCGATGGCTACCCTCCCAAATGCCACCAAGTAGGCCTCAGGAACGTCCTCCAACGTCATTTTTGTCAACCGTGGTTTTGGAGAGACCACCAAGGGGACCGGCCACTGGTTCCGCCTCGGGTCTGGTCATCAGTAAGGCGCCCATGTGGCCTAACAGGCTGTTAATTTCTGCCACCCTTAATTTGCGCCGACATCTCTTCTCGCTGCGCTTTCCTGGCCTCTCTCCTTAGATCCTCCTCATTCCCTTCAGAGTAGCGCCACGCTGTATCCAATCGCTGCGCAGCACCCAGCTGATTTAAGGTAGACTTGTTTAGTGTTACTGCAGCTATGGCCTGCCTCTGAGATGACTGACTTCTGGTTCTGCCCCAGCCTTGAGTTTAGCCATCTCAAGGAAAGCGCAACACTGACCTTATCAAGCATCCCTTCTGGTTGGGAGGTAGCCCTACAGCTTGGATACCTTCTCTCTCTGTCACAATTATTTGGCAAAATTGGGTATTTTCAGTTATTAAACACCATTCAAACACATCAATTTCTATAATAAATGTAATAAATTTTTACTCACCAAGATAAATTTTAGAATTAACACATAATTTTTTTTTAATTATATGAACACAATTTGAAATATTTTATTTAACATCATATCGCAAGTGTCTACCGGAATCCATAATAGTAGTACAGCAGGGTGTGGATTGTGTTATGTGGTTAAAACAAAAAGAGAATTGAAAACCAGAATTTGTGAACACAAAAGTGCTATAAGGAATCGTGACCCTACATCATCAATAGCAAATATTTTAACCTAATGGGACGTGACATCTGCTCCCGTAGATTCCTGATATTAAACTGGTTAAGAATCAGTGGGGTGGTGATCGTGATAGAATACTGATACAGCAATAAGCAAAATTTGTACTTAGGCTTCGAACTGAATCTCCAGGAGGTTTAAATGAGAATTTTTCATTGGTTCCATTTCTGTAATAGTATTGTTGCAAATTAATGAATTGTAAAATAAGTTATTGAGGAACAACTGTTGTGTACTGTTTTATAGTAATTGTAATAATTCACAATTAACTAGACACAAATGTAATTAATTTTGTTTGAATACACACTGAGGAAGGCATCTAGATGAAAATCACCAGTGAAATTAATAATCATCTTTTTCAAAGCTGTGAAGTGTGCTGGTTTTCGTATTACAAGATATCCTATATTGCATAAGAAAATCTGGAAAAGTTGGTGTGAACTGCATCCTGAAAGTGCTGTCATTTCTCTTTTCTAATAAAAGGATAAGGCTGTAATATATTTAGAAGTGAGGGCTTTATTTTACCGGATATGTAACGGTCACACGAACTGTGTTTTATTTAGCATCCATGTGATCACACCCAATGAACTCATTTTTTAGTGATGGCAGCAAGGCCTGTCATAACCAATCAGCCTAGTTCTCCGAAGGGTAAGCTGAGGACAGCTGTTTTTGGACAGGGGACAGAACACATTATGTGTTGCAGGGCACGATTGTGAGTATGGTTTATCGTATCATCCCTGGTTCGTGTTGCTTTATGCTACTGTGCAGACACAGTGTCAACTGTTTCTTTCATAGGTGTGCGCTACATTTTATTTGCCCATGAAGGGCAGTTGCACAATAATGTACTGCTGTTCAACAGTGTTTTTCATCCATAATTTCAGAAACCCGTCAAAGATAAAGGAAAGTGAAGTGGTTGTTGCGTTCGATCTTGCCTAGTTTTCTTTCAGTCCCCTACCCCATCCTCAACCTCTATAAAAGAGCAACCTGGTAGAGGTATACATACAGTGAGCACATACATATCTGACCCTATAAAATGTTGACTTCAGTGACGATAAGAGTGTAACAAATATCTGACTGAAATTTAAACTTGTTTTAACTGAACAGTAAACAGTAACTCATAATCCTTAAGAGCTGTGTGTTGCATGTTGCCAGATCAGGACTACACTAATGCTGAGGTTAAGGAAATCAGCCATTAATCTAAACAGTTGCAGATTTAAATTCTGCCTTTGGTTTAAAGTGATCTTAAACCATGGTGGTGCAAGTCTTCGGCTGTTAGATCAATTGAACAGACCCCCACTTATGCTGGAGATCACACTAATGAGGGGTTCATGTACGGTATACTTTAGTATACAAAATACCGCAATACAGATAAAACGTGTTCCAGTCCAAAAAATGTATATACACTAGGGGTGCACCGATAATCGGAAACCTATCGGCATGGCACCGATATAAGTAAGGGAAAAAAACGCAATCGGCTCTTGGTAGTTTTTGTCATTTTAGCTGATAATGCACACCGATATTAATGCTTGCATTTCTTCCAGCACGGAATGTAATGCTTGGTCAGGCGCGCTTATGACACAAGAAAACTGAGATTTGCATTTGCAGTAAATACATCTCAATTAGCGGTGTTTGGATTATTTTTAAATATCTGTAGACAACAATAGGATAGCGAGTTGATGCTACATTAAATCCAGCGATGAACTGCGAATAGATTACGCTGATGTTTAAAAAAAAAATAAAAAATCAAATATTGAACCCTAAATAACATTGATAGTTTAAGATTATTATTATTATAATTATTATTATTTAATTATTATTTTACAACGGATTAATTACGAAACATGACTGTTTTGACATTATGTATATACCCATAAATAATAAGGGTTCTTTTATCATAATTGGTAAATTTAATAACAAGTTTACGTATGTAGCAAATGCCAATCGATCAAGGTTAGTTGAGAACAGCATCGATGCGCGGTTAGTCTCTCTCAAAACTCTCTCTCTCTCTCTCTCTCTTCTCTCATCACCTCAGCTCCTCCTCCGTAGCTCATTTGATCAAATCCTTCAACATAAAAAGTTTTGCTGAAAAGCACCTTTTGAAAACCAAGACTACAGCAGTAACGACAACAATCTCCTTAACTTCCAAGAAGAGTATCAGTTGATTATACGACACTACCGACAATGGCCCAGTGCTGGCCCTATTGCTGGCGAGCCGACAGTGCCGATGAAATACCAGTTTCGGTCTGATGCCGTGTACTATCTGCCATGTTATGGCGATTTAATATTAATTAACAAAATAAATATGACATTAACTTAGTGGCAATAATAATAATAATAATAATAATAATGAAAAAACAATCATTATATTCATAATTAAAGTAAAGTATTAAGTATTAATACTTTACTAGTTTAAAGTATTAATTAAAGTATTAAGCACTGATATTCATTTTAGCAAATGTATAATAGTTATAGTTAATTTTTTTTTTTAATGTTAAGGGTAATTTAAAAATCCTATCCTGTCTCAAAGTGTCATTAGATTGTGGGGCCAGGTGGTCCCCTTGTCAGCATATGGTTAAAATGAAAGCTTTCCCTAAGTTAGGGCTGCACACCTCTGTCCTAGAGGGCTGCAGTGTCTTCAGGTAAAGCAAAACCAAATAAACAAACAAAAATCCTTGGATTTTATTAGTTTATGCTCCAATCGGAGCTTCTATTATTGTGATATCAAATCCTGCAATGGAACCGGAAGGGAAAATTTGTATGGCGGGAACTATTGTATAGGACACCATCTTGTTTAGTAACAAATTCAAGTTTGACTGAATTTTGTAACTACATAGTTTCAGGACATCTTTTTTGTTTTTGATTAAGTGAACAATTTAAGTTGGGCTGCATTTTTAAGCAGTGTATGCTTAAAAAAAAAAAATTATCGAGCATTGTTGTAGTTGACATTAAGTAGGCTATTTTTTTTTCCTACTGTGCGATATAGGTCAAACTTATAATACGCAGTGTTTTGACAGCAAGTGACTATAAAAAAAAAAAAAAAAGTCACTTTTTTCTACAGAAGTGTTTTTACTAGTAGAAATGCATTTTAATGTGACTGTTGTAAAAACAAATGTATAAATTGCTGACAAGCCAACAATATAATTCTGTTATTCTTTGTATTCCTTTTCTGATGTTTTTGTCAAATACATCAAATAAACGATATATGTTAATTGTTTAAAATTTGTAATTGTAAAACAGTTTAAATATAGACCGTGTCTTGTTCTAGTAGTTTACCTGCACTGTCTATTTATTATTGGTATCCTATCGGTATCGGCCAATATGGGTAGATAACTGTTGGTTATCAGTATCGGCCAAATAAATCTTATCCGTGCACCCCTAATATACACACAATGAAGTACAAATTCCACTGCAACAGCAGCTAAAATATGCATGGTCTCCACCTTCACAGTACAGAATATCCAGACGACTGTAATGATGGCCATTTTATACTGCATTCAGATGATTTCAAAGTCATTGGCAATCACAGTACACAATTCTGCCAAGCTGTGTGCCATTGTTGTCTTACACAGAGGAAGGAAAAAGCTCTTTTGACTGTAATCTTTTATTCTTGCTCTTCGGCATGCATTACATGTAACTGCCTCCAGGCTTACTGTATTCTACATGTTATTTTTCCTGGTAAAATGTGCTAGTCCTTTACTACAGAACACAGTAGTTTGTGTGTAAATCAGGTTAACTGGGCATAAATGTAAGCTGTGGTAATGTATGCGGGATTGTAAATATAAGGGATGTTATGTACAGTTAGCTGGTACGAGAAATTTAACTGGGGGGGGGGGGGGTGTTCAGGGCTATTTATAAGTATAGGACTTCAAAAAAAAAAATGCTGGAAGGAGTCAGCATATACAGTGTGTGTGAGATGGAGGACTGGGTTAGAAGCCAGATGATGAACAACCAGCAGATGACAAGGAAGGTTAAAAGGATTGTGTGTGTGTGTGTGTGTGTGTGTCCGTGTCCTATAGCATGTATGTGTATGACTCTGAAATAACACTGTGAAAACTAAAACTGCTAAGCCTAATTGGTTATGTACGGCATGGTTTCTGGTTGCTCCCAAGGATTTGGGTAAGTACTGCAAATTATCCTGTGTCTGCATTTCTGCTTTATTGAATTCCAGTGTTAAAATGAACACAACATAATATCATACATCTCTTCTACACATTTGTGATGTATCAGACAATAGCATGACTGCATGCCAAAGATTTGATAAACAAATCCAGTTAAACCCCTGCTTGATTTATGGGGTAGCTGCTTCTGCTGTCTGTTTTGTTGTAACTGATGGGGTCTTGTTCAGGGGGCAGGTTGTTTCAAAGAAGGTCAGTAGCTTTTAACTTTTTATCATTGAGTGTCTTTTTTTTTACATTTATGAAGTACTTGATGCTGATGCTGACAAAAACATTATAGCTAGAACAACATATCTGGGTCCTGACCAAATTGTTCAGCGCACATTGTGTGCAAATATTCTATAGCCCTGCGGGGAGTAACAATTGCTATTTGTTGTTGTTAGTCCACTTCCTTCTGGGGCAAAACACCATCACTAAAGATAGTATTGGAAATCTGTGCATTCCTATGCAGTTACTTGGAGTTGAGGGGCACGTAGCTTAGATCTTATTACTTAATGTGGTCTTTCAAGAACAAATAAAAAAATCCAAACAAGCAAAATTGTAATAGAATTAATAATAGCTCCCTCAATCAAAGGTTGAATAGAAATAATTTTTGCTGGCCATTATAATCGATGATTAGTGTTATGCAATATTGTTATGTCAATAATAGGCGGTACAAGACATGATGCAAAGTGGTGTGCCTTTAACCCTTAAGTGTGTGGTTATTTCATGTCAATATAATGCTATTGTAAAACAATTATTAGATATATTTACTGTACTTTAACACAGCAAATAAAAACATCTTTCCAATAACACATCACTATGCACAAGAAAACAGTTCTAGTGAAAAGTAAACATTTGTTAGTGTTTTATTTTAATTTAAATTAACATCAGTCTATTCATAAATATAGGACATGCTGATTAATGTGTATCGAGTAAATCATTTCTGTACATCATAAACTAGTACATGCTAATTTTTCAATTTAATGAATAGACATACATATTTAAACTTACTAAGTTACACAAATCTGAAAGAACTTGAATTATAGATCAGAGGTTTGTAGAATAAATGTTAACCTGAACATTGCCAGATATTGTGCAGTTTGAAAAAAAACATGCTCTGAATTAACTGCTATTAACAGCTGTACAGCCAGAAGAGTCACTGCTACCGGTGAAAGCAGCGGTGTCCTTGTGACTTGTTTATTGCCTTCAGATCGTTTTTGCTTCTCAGGGTCTGCTGGTGTTATTGGGGGATAGAATGCTGTTTTGTCTTTTCCACTTCATCTTAGTTTTGTAATTACTGCTATGAATAAGTTTGTTAGCATTGTTAATGCTGCATCTTTTGCCAAATTCACAAGAGTGATTGATCCCAGCTTGCAGACTTTTAAAGCTTGATGTGCTTTACTGCTCTCCATCTTTATTTCTTCTGGAACCATAACATTCCCTGAGGAGACTGTTCAACTTGTCCTTGGAAAGTAAATGAAAGATAAGAGGTGAACCTTTTTCTTGGAGCCAGTTTTGTAGGATAATTACAGCCTGTTTAGAAGCATTTATTGTGGGCTTTTTTTTTTTCTTTGTGTCAGTCAAGTTCCAGTTGATTCAGTTCTGGTAATGTTATTTTACTACGCTTTTTTTTTTTTTTCTCTAAAAGAAATTTGAATTACTGGTACTGTCCGGTTCAGGAAATCCATCTTCATATCCTTCAACAGTTTTCCATTGAAAGATGTAAATTTGATTTTGGATTTGACTTTTTTTAATTTTTTTTTTTATGTTGGTAATTACTTTACAGATGCTAAGTATTATCAAATTAGGACAGGTAAGTGGTGGAGAAATTTGAATCAAAGATGATGTGTCTCTTGAAAGGTTGTGTGGGATTAAGGTATGACTGAGGGATCTCAGCTAACCAATCAGAGCAGGGCTTTTCAAAGCAGATTTATAGTCCTCATTAAATCACCGGTCTTCGCTGGGGATTCCAGAGGGAGCGTCGCATTGGCTCTGGCTCTCCCGTGGGTTATGGGGGCAAAACAGTCAGGGATTGTTTCTCGTCATCGTGCCACAGCAGACCCTACTTGTCAGGTGCTCAGTGAGATCAGGCAGACACTGCAGGGCTGGCCTCTGTCCTCTAGGGGCCAGTAGCACTCTGACACCCGCTCTCGAAGTTCCTAGGTGTAGACGAGGAAGCTGGCTTGGTTGTGGGATCGGAGGATTCCTAATGAACCTTCAGTTCTCCTGAGCTGTGTGGGAATTGCTGCAGTGAGGGGGAAAAACATATATCGTACATTCTAAATTGGGGAGAAAATTGGGGGTAAAATAATTGGGCACACTAAATAATAAAAATAGAAAATTAATACATAGTAATAATAATCCTCATTTAGCCAGCACAGCTGAGAACACTGAGTAAAGATGAGTTAGCCTATTTTGGAATTCAGTAGATGTCAGGATCAGAGGTCAAAACTATGGGATTTATGTTTGCTGGCATAAGTCTTAGGCATGCTATTTATAACTTTAATATTCTGTACTGAAATAGAAAATTAGAAACTACGTTATTTAGGTTAATTTACAAACTGAGAGCCAGCCAGCAATCCTCATTTCATGCACATTGGAATATTTTCACCCCTCATCTACAGAATTCTACCTTTTTTAAATTAAATTAAACTAGTGAGACTGTTAAGAACTTCTGCATTTATCCTGGTTTAATGATGGTTTTAAGATATCAATGATAATATTATTGACTCGCGTGTTTTTAGAATATCAGAATATGTGAATAATAGAGGTATGTCTGTCCGTTCCGACTGTCCTGTCTGAACTGTATGTCATTACTTACATTCAAGCTGTCAAACTGATGAAACTCAAAAGGAACTTGTTAATTTACTACTAGTGCAGAAGGACTAGGTGGTGATTGCTGACCATATTAATATCCTAAGCTAAACTAAATGAATCCTTTGGTAGAGAATTGCAGATAACGTGACCAAATATAAACTTTTTTACTTAAAGTTGAGCCCTAGTTAGTACACGTATATTTTTTTACACAGAAAAGGCCAATAGACTGAATGTGTAACCGGGGCCAATTTACAGAGAAATGATACAAAGTGCTTGCAAAATCCTTAGATAAAATAGGCTGAAAGGTTGTCGTAATTGTTTCTTACTCTACATGATGTTGGCATATTCAGCAAAAATATTTGTTTCCCAAATTGGTAGAAAACATTTCTAGTTAATATTGTGTTGATGTTACCTTTTCAATGGATTTATAATTTGAATGTGTAATATTTACAGCAGCACTGTGAATGTACACAATTGTACTCGCAACATAAATCCTAACAGTATTCTTTAGGCAACATCTTTAGGCACTTGTCTGACAGGAACTGATTTACCACATGGAGATAGGTGTTCCTATCATGAATTTACAACTTACTGGATACAGTAAAGTTACCATGGGATATGAAATCCCGTTTGTGGTGAATAAGGCCATAGGGGGCGCAACCGATATATCAAATTGTTAAAACCAGCTGTTAATCCATCTGCTGGCAGTCAGCTCACTGTCCCTGAAACAGGATACTTGTACATTCATAGGATCAATATGAAATTGAAATAATGATCATGCTGAGTATAAACGTTTTCAAAATAAGGTTTAAGGATTTGATGATAAAAAAAAAATGAATAAAATGCAAGAATTATATTAAATAACCTGAATGACACATGGGTAGGAGAAATAGTCACTTTTTTAACCTTATCCAAACTGTGTTAATGCAAACAACAGCATAACACAACGATACCAGGTGTGATAGAATGCCTTATGAACAACTTTATTTAGATGGTTTAGATCAGTCTTTCCCAACCCTGTTCCTGGCGGCACTCAGTTAATCACTTTATTAGTTCAATGAAGGGATCAATTAAGCAATTGAGCACTGCCTTGGAACGAAAACCAGCAGACACGGTGTCCCGCCAGGAACAGGGCTGGGGGAACACTGTCCTGCTGGTTTTTGTTCCAACCAAGCTCACAATTATATAATTGAATCCTTAATTGAACTAATAATTGGCTTAATTTGACTTTTTAAATAGTGTAGCTTATAAAAAGTTGGAGAATTTAAGTTCCTTATACAATATTATATCTAAATTTAAATCTCCATCTGTTTTAAAATAATTAAGAAACTCAAATTAGGCAAATTATTAGTTCAATTAACCCATAGGGGTCCATTTATTCAGCGCCTGTCATTTATTCAGCACACATACTGTTTATTTTACACGCGCTGTTTTAAAAGTTGTTTTTTTTTTCATAGCAAAAATAGGTTTAAAAGGCACTGCATATCAACAGGACACTCCGTACTGCATCTCCAGCCAAGCCCCACCCCTTGTTCGCTATATTTTTGACATACCTCTTCAGTCGTGCATACTGATAAATCATCTCCTGATCACTCGTTTTATCACCAAACACATTTCAATAATGTGATTCAAGTCATTATTTTATTACTATAACATCTCAAAAAGCTCTGCAAATATATTTGCAAATAGAAATGTGATATTCTTTGAGCGCTGGATGCAGAAGCAGCGATCTTCTTTGTTTTAAGTCCGTATTACGTCTGTGGTGCAGGGGCTATGTGTATTTGCCCCCCTTTTTTTCCGCTCCTATCAGTCTCACTTGGCCACTGAGGTTTTCTCTGCTTTTTCCAGAGAAAAAATCGACCTGTGCTTGAAAGTCTTTTTTGATGATGTCGGACAGGGTCCGACATCGGGCTGGAAAGGGAAAATGTTCATGTCAGACCTGGTCTTACAGGGGACCGCAAAGGGTTAATGGTTCAAGTATTAATTGAGCGCTTTGTTGGAACAAAAACCAGCATGGCAGTGGTTTCCCATGACCAGGATTGAGAACCACTGGTTTAGATAATTTGGCTTTGACCTTGAGATGCGAAAGGCAAAATTCAGTAGACTGGAGAAGAAAGGTTTCCTCCAATATCCATTGATTGACGACTGGCTATTGTTTTTGTCTCTGTGATATTCCTCCACTAGGAGGACAGATTAGAATTCTTCCAAGCTGTACTGCAGCAGTTAACCAGGCAAGGATGTCCATGTAGTGTAGTTAACTGGATTAACTGGTCATCACTGGGACTGAATGTTGGTGCCTGCTTATTTTAAGGTGCTTTCGTTATTTACTTGTATTGGGTTTATTGGTTGCTTGGTGGCTGTAAACTCGGGTTACATTCTGTCCTGATTCAGATGCTTATATTTATTTTGTTCACTCTTGCAGATACGTGGAGAAGTCCAGCAGTGAGAGTAAGCCAAGCCTGCTGCTGCTCTGCCTGCCTGACCCGGTTGCCAGTGCTGGCCTGCCTGACCCAGTTGCCAGTGCTGGCCCCACTCATGGCACTTTGCACTTCCCATTGAAAGCTGCCACGCTGGACGCCACAGCTTTGCACCACAAAATCCCGGCCATCGCCCTGCCGTCCTCAGAGCCCAGCGATAGCCCAGAACTAGCCTGTGGAGCAGGCGTCCATGAAGAGCACTATGTAAGTGAGGCAACCAGTTTGGAGGATGCTCCAAATTGCAGAGATGCTGGCACCATTACTGGTATGTATACTAGTGTACAAAGTGGAAAGCAAGAGGGGGTGTTATTGCAAATGATTATGTGTATAGACAGTGTTATGTACTGCACGCAGCCTGTCCGAGCAATGAAGTTAAAGCCCTATAACCACGCATACAGACAAACTTATTTACGTAGTGGGTAAGATGTTTGCTTGTGGTGTACGTGGTTACAAGTTCATGCCCAATCTCAATGGAACAGTGTATTTCACATAGACACTTGGCCTCAGCAGCTGCTATCCCTCATTGACTAATGTCTAATTGGCGGCTAAATTAGGATTTTGTTCTGTAATGTTCAATAAAATGTTTCTAAACCATGCTGTGCAAGTAGGATAATCTACCCTGTATAACAGGTGGGACAGCAGTAGTACAGTACAGATTTGGGGTTAAAGTACTTTATTATAGATGAGGAAGGAAATGGCTTAATCGTAAATCCCTTGTGCCCTCACAAGACAATTACCTGACAGCAATTCCTGTTTTGAAGTGAGCTTTTTTTGTCAAAAGGACTCGGTTTTCTGGGTCATGTTTGAATGTGTACACTTGAAATCATTTAAAGTTGTAGGATGGGGCTTCATCTAAAAGATCACAAAAATGTCTGCAAGATCAGCTGCAGCAGATCCATGCAACTAACGAAAGGTTGTCTTGAACACTGAAGGCTATGGATAAAATCTATGAATTATTGCACTGAATCAGATATCTAGAGAGTACAACTATTTCTCATAATTCACCCTAGTGCAGAGGTTCTCAACCCTGGTCCTGGGGACCCACTGTCCTGCTGGTTTTTATTCTAACCAAGCTCTCAGTTACTTTAATTGAAACCTTAATTTGAACTTTGCTTAATTTGACTTTTTAAATCCTATTAGTTTACAAAATGGTGGAGAATTCAAGTTCCTTATATCATTTTGTATTTAATTTGAATTCTCCAACTCTTTAAAAGAAGTAAAAAGCTGTGATTGGTTCTATTAAGGGTTCAATTAAGTAATTGAGAGCTTGGTTGGAACAAAAACCAGCAGGGCAGTCGGTCCCCAGGACCTGGGTTGAGAACCACTGCTTGGAGGCTGGGTGGCACAGCAAGCAATTTTATTTTCATGCCTTTAAGCTCTAGTGAAGGGTTTCCCAGTACTGGTCCTGGGGACCCACTGAGTATTTTGGTTTTCCTTCCACCTGAGTCCTCAGTTACTTCATTAAACCCTTAATTTTTTCAAGTTACTTATAAAATTGTATAGTTATCTTAATATCCCAACTGTTTTTAAAAGCAATTAAAAAGGTCTTAATTAAGCTAGTGAGTAGTTCAATTAAATCAATCTAGAGCAGGGTTTCCCAATCCTGGTCCTCGGGACCCACTGTGTCTGCTGGTTTTCATTTCAGCTGAGCGCTCAGTTACCTAACTAGACCCTTAATTGAACAGATAATTTGCTTAATTAGACCTTTTTTTTAATTGTTTTCAGCTCTTAAACAGTTTGCAACATGAAATTTGCAACTGTCTAAGAGCTGGAAACAAGTAAAAAGGGCAAGTAAATTCAATGCAGTTAAGGGTTTAACCTTGTAAGAAGAGGTGTAAAAGTGTTTGGAGGCTCAATAATTGCCTAAGTTCAAGGCAAAATCCTTACATCACATTATAATGTTTGCACCTGCTTAGTATCCAGATCCAGTCCAATTCCATGCTCTTTTCTTTCAATATAATTTTAATGGATTAATGATGGCAAAGTGCAAATTTGACAGTGGGTGCACAACGCTAGGTGAACACCATTCTTGTAATCGATTTTATGTTTTACTCCCAACCAATGAAAAGGTGCTAAGATTGGAGATATGTCATCATGCTTTCTTGTTCTCATCAAAACCCGTGCAGCACTGTTTTGCACAAGCTGCAGCCTATGAATTAGTTTTGAAGAGACACCAGAAAGCAGAGCATTACAATAGTCCAACCTTGATGAAATAAAGGCATGTGTTAGTTTCTCGACATCAGGCACAGATAAAGATGATCTAGGTGAGCAGTGTTTTGTAAATGAAAGGAGGACACTTTGCAGATGTTTAGCCTCAAAAGAAAGGGTAGAATCAAGCGTCACGGCTAGGTTAGTAACTTCAGAGGTTGGACTAATCGCACGCCCGTCAATAACCAATTTAAAATTACCAGCTGTGCTAACCTGATGGGGAGAACCCAATAACATGACCTCCTGTTTTATTACAATTTTAATTGCAACAAATTTTTGTTGCATCCAAGTTTTTATATCAGCTAAACAGTTATTGAGTACAGAAACAGCCAAAGAAACATCAGGTTTAGTCTGCAGATAAAGCTGTGTGTCATCAGCATAGCAGTGATAATGAATGCCACGGTTTGACCAAGTGAAAGCATGTAAATATTGAATAATACCGGCCCCAGAACGGAACACTAGACGGAACAGAACTGACATCAGACTTAAACTCGCCTGAAGAAACAAACTGCTTTCTATTAGACAAGTAGGAAGTAAACACATATATAGCAACACGTGACATTGATGACGTCATACAGTACCTTCCCTAGAAACAAAGACAAAAGGTGTTTTTTTTTTGTGGTTGTTTATCTAAGTAGCAAAATAAACCTTGAACAAAACACATATTGTATGTGCAACAGTAGATTACAGGAACTCGTATTTAAAAAACAACCATTGTATACAGTTTTACATCCAAGAGCTTTAATAATGAATGCACAAGAACTGTTGAGTGATACAGGAACTCCTTAGCACTGTAATGCATTTACATTTGAGTTATGCTTCCAGAGAAAACCCCCTTTAGTGTATTGAGTCTTTTTTATACATTGTTTTAAAACCAATAAACTGTTCTGTATTTTGTTAAAGTTTAAATAGAAAGGTGAATTTGGGGGGGGGGGGGGGGACACAGACACACTGAAGTCCCTGAAGGTTATGTTAAATTAGAACAACATGGCCCGCGTTAATTTATATAAACTCTTAAGTCTTGCATCTTAGTCACTGTGGACGCCCATGGGGAGCATGATATCGTTTTCACATGTTTATTAAAGAAGCCTTTTTTTTTTTTCTTACTGTAAATCCGTGACTTTGAGCTGAAGGACATTAAAGGACTGTGTGGAGATTCAAAATGATACAAAACTGCCCTCAGCTGGTAGATTATATTACTGCATCTTATTCCAAGTGTTTTTCTGTCTGTTGATTTTATAATGCACTGCAACAATAAACATACATTTTTAAAAGATGGTAATATAGGTTCACTGATGTGATTCTGGTTTCTGTAAAAGATTGGGACTGATGAATACAATAAATGCAGAACAATTAGAAGGGGTACAGTTATTACCAAACAAATTTACTCTGACCCATTGATTTCTTCATTTTATTGAGGTCGGGGCTCTGACTGCAATTGGTGACAGCCAAGACTGGTACCACATAGAGCCGCTCTTTCAGCTAAGGTAGCCATGTGTTTTTCTGACAGTTCCGTACCATACATTTTCTCACTATCATTATATTTTACTAACGTGATCTCCTATTACAACATAATATATTGTTCCATCTTGTGGTACGGAAGTGTAACAGCATTCGTTAGGATTTCTTACTGTCTGTAATTTCATTTTCTAGTGTTGCATTGTCCTGCTGTATATGTGATATGCAGCTTTGGAAATGCTTGTTATACTGCGTTCGTAGGTTAGTTATAATTTTGAGTATCAAGTCTCTAACTCTTGCCTTTCACGATGTATTACTTTTTGAGTGATGCCCTCCCCCCCTCCCTGCAGATTGAAATGCTTTATGTGTATCTAAAAGGACATCTGCTTTGTGGATTACTGCTTGTCACCAAGCTCCCTTATGTTAAAGATGAGGCTAAAAGTCATGTTTTGTAATACCATATAAGGCCGAATTTGCTGTAGTTGTCTATGGTTACATGTCTCCTAGATAAGTAGTCCTGTGGTTATCATACATATCTACTGCATCTACCCTTTCCCAAACACACAACCTAGGTTAGACAACACAACTAGGTCCGATCGATTTATTTAATCAGTGGGAGATAATTGAAACGGGGAACTGTTGTGCCTTTACAGATTCTCACCCTTGTTGGTGAGACAAGGTTAAAAGCTTTATAACATGCAGTGGACCATGGCTCTTTTGTAATGTGGTTCAGAAATTCTTCTGGGTTGTGTTCAAATTTGCCCCAGTTACGCAAGGGCACACATCCAGGAGTGCATGGGAATCTCTTTCGTGTAATTTTCTTCCTGCACATGCTTTTCACAGCTAGAGGCCTGCTTTAAGTGAAAAGAGTTGGTGATCTCAGATGTGTGCTTGTGCACAGTATAGTATCCCAAAAACATAATTTGGCATAGGTAACATTTTAAGGCAAAAAGGAAGATAATGGACTAAATTGCTTCCTTACCATGTACGAGATTGGTGGTCCTATCTACACTCATTATGCTTTGTAGGAAGCTCACATTGCCACTGCTTGAGTTTTCCTGTCCTGTAAAGACTTCAGTCTTCAGTGAAACAGTAGTCATGGTAATATTGCGATACAGTGGCTTGCAAAAGTATTGACCCCCCTTGGCATTTTTCCTATTTTGTTGCCTTACAACCTGGAATTAAAATTGATTTTTATTTGGATTTCATGTAATGGACATACACAATATAGTCCAAATTGGTGAAGTGAAATGAAAAAAATAACTTGTTTAAAAAAATTCTAAAAAATAAATAATGGAAAAGTGGTGCGTGCATATGTATTAAGCCTCTAAATAAGATAAATAAAGTCCACCTGTGTGCAATCCAAGTGTCACATGATCTGTCACATGATCTCAGTATATATACACCTGTTCTGAAAGGCCCCAGAGTCTGCAACACCACTAAGCAAGGGGCACCACCAAGCAAGCGGCACCATGAAGACCAAGGAGCTCTCCAAACAGGTCAGGGACAAAGTTGTAGAGAAGTACAGATCAGGGTTGGGTTATAAAAAAATATCAGAAACTTTGAACATCCCACGGAGCACCATTAAAGCCATTATTAAAAAATGGAAAGAATATGGCACCACAACAAACCTGGCAAGAGAGGGCCGCCCACCAAAACTCACAGACTAGGCAAGGAGGGCATTAATCAGAGAGGCAACAAAGACCAAAGATAACCCTGAAGGAGCTGCAAAGCTCCACAGCGGAGATTGGAGTATCTGTCCATAGGACCACTTTAAGCCGTACACTCCACAGAGCTGGGCTTTACAGGTGGAGGCCACTTAACTTGGTGTGTGATTTTGAAGGCTATTGGTTACACCTGAGCTAATTTACGGTTGCTATATGGGGGTGTAGACTTCCTATAGGTGTTGTATATACACCACACACACGATATGTAGCTCGTGTCGGGGTCCAATGCAAATCGGCAATATATATCCAGGGCCGTGATATAGTGACAGACCCATAGAAAAACAAATAGTCTAACAAACAAATACTGTACAAACACTCCCTCGTTTTAATCGGGGCCGTCAGAGTCCAGTATAAATCCTCTATGCAACTCGCTTTTTCTCATTTTTGGTATAAAAAACAGCACACTGTTTTAATTTATACTGTGGAGAGTATAAATTACCTGGACTGTTAGAGGAGTATAATGCAGTAAAATCAATACTTTTGGGGACATTTTCTGAAAAATGTTCTAACGCACTCAAACACAAGGTGTGGGGAAAAAATAACAAAACAAGTTAAGTGTTAACCCGCTGTGTGCGGTCTGTCAAAGACTTACAAAAACAGTGGAAGAGTACAAGACGCTAAAAAAGAATTTCAAAAATGAAATGAACCACAGAATTTATAGAAATGCGAGTAATGTTGTGAGTAATTATTTTCATTATTATCAGTAAAATAAAAATACTAAGTCATTTACGTTGTGTAGACAGTGGAACCTTCTCTTTATCACATTTTTTGATTTTGTGTGAGCATTGATATAATGGGTATGGGTTTCATTGGTTGGGTTGATGAATAGTGTAAGTAGACACGATTTCAGCTGCTGTCCACTGTCTCCGAGCAGTATACCACGTCTTGCGCCACCTTCAAAAGCTTTGTGTACAACAGACTGACTCAGGATGCGAGAATCATGGGTTGAGCCAGGCCAGCGTGCCACACAGTTGATAATTTTCAGGTTAGCATCACAAATCATTTGCACATTTATGCTGTGGTATCCTTTCCTGTTCACATACAGATGTTCATCAGCTGAAGGAGCTTCCATCTTTACATGAGTCCCATCAACTGCTGCCACACCATTTGAAAATCCAGCAATAGAAAATAAGTCTCTTTCCAATCTGTTCAGAACAGTTGACTCTACAGGAAATAATGGCAGTCTTATTGCAAGTTCCTTTGACACTCTGTAGACTATATGTGAGGCAGTGGATTTATGCAACCCCATGAAATCACCCACAGAATTTATAAAAATAACCTGTAATATAAAATCTAAGTGTGAAGCAAACCTGTACCACCTCAAGATACTACGGTTTCTGTCTGTGGCAGGCCTCAATTTATCCTTTAGATCTTCTGCTAATGTTAGAATGGTTTGCCTTGGTAAACGAAGCCTTTCAATTACCTCAATATTAGAGTACACTTCCAGTGGATTGTTTCTGTCTTTTAAACTCTCTCTCTCCTCAGAAAGTGTGCATACAGCCAGAGATTACAGTGGGAGGCCATTGTTTCTTTCTGACAGTTAATGGTTTCCATGGAAACATAGACCTAAATTCTAAGTTAGCCTGGGTGTGAGGAGGCTAACTTTTTAGGGTAAGACTTAGTCTTTAATTTTTATGCAACTGCTAACTTGCATTGGACTAGACTTAGTGTCAAAACTAAGACCGTTCAAGCTGTTTAGACTAGTCTAATGTAGTTTTATGCAACCAGCCCTGGTCTTCCTGAGTCTTACTTCACTGAACGATGTGAAGGTCATGATAGTTTTATAAGATGTTAAATACAGTAGAAAACCACATATAATAAAAAGGAGTAACAACACCAGCTACTTAAAGGGAAAAACTAATCTGAAAGGACAAAAACACCCATAAAGTTACAAAAGTTAAAATTAAACAACTCGGTTATTGAATCCTAATTTTTTTATATGGTATATTTCTGCAAATGTTATTGTAAAATAGAACACAGACTTGATCAGCAGACCTGGTTACTGGCCTGGCATTAATCATTCACAGCCCATGTGATTGCTACTCCTGACATTCCAAACATTGCAGGACAACAGCATGTCCCAGCCATCCAAAGTACAGCGTGCCCTTTACTGCAGCTATTGAAAATGTAACTCCTAGAAAGACAAAACTGGACCAGGGTCACCAAAACCATGAGTGAGTAAAGCACTTTGTGCAGCTTTAACCACAAGTGTTTTGTTCTTTGTGTTGGTTTGCCTTTGAAATCAGCAGTATGGTGATGTTCCTGGTGGGTCTCTGTGCTGTAGTAGCTATATTCTAGAAAGGATTTAGTTTTTTGCAGTACAAGGTTATGCAGTACGAATGCCTTATGTTGGTGTATAATTAAAACACATCTATTTGAATATCAAAGGCAGTTGTTCACCTGAAATATAAATAGCTATATTTTCCTAACAAAAATCAAACCAACTAGCTTACAGCAATACAGTATTGGTATCATAGCAGTAGGTTCATTTTAAATCCTGCTATTTTAAATTATAAAATGTGAACACATTTTTAATTAGGTTTTTGCTTAGTTTTACTATAGCAATTTTAAATTCAGTCAATTTTGTATGTCAAAAAAGTACAATATACTTTAAAAATGGTATCCTTTGTAAAAATGAAGATGGGTGTCAAAATGAAGCTGTGCCCAGTTTATATTCAGTACTCCAGACAAGCCTAGATATTCTATTTCCAAATAAAACGTGGGTCAGAAATATATATTTTAATGAAAATCTGTTTGTTCTGTATTGATATTTTAGCCTTTTGATAGTAATGGTGTAAGGAGAAGAGAAGCGAAAGGTCAACATGCTCACCACGGCTGGCCAGAGGTGTTTCTATAAATACCTTCCAAATATAGCCAGCAACACCCAGGCTATCAAAAGCACTGGCTTGGTGAATGACACTGTTAGGAAATGTACTGTATTTTATGTGCAGTACATAGGAAGTATAGACCTGGAACAGCATCCCTAATGTATAACGACACATGCAGGCCTCATTTCCCCAAGCCCTGCTGATTTGTACAGTCTGCAGCCAGACATTATCTCACTGTGAGGCACGTCTAAGGGCTTTTGTTTGGAAAAACAGGGTTACATCCTGAAACATGCTACAGAGTGTCTATTGTATTATTAGTAGTTGGACGCCATGTAATTTTGGCGGAGGGGGAGGGGGGAGGGGGGGTGTCCTGGTTTTACAAGACATTTTATTAAGGTTTAAAGATGACCTACCACTACTAGAGCTGCCTACTTTTGAAGTGGTAAGACCTGAACTCATTGGGGAGCCTGACAGTAGCCCAAGATTTGAAGGACTTCACAATGTATGCTTCATCTCCTTAGTTACATTTAAAATACAGTAGCTCAACCACAAACAATTTTGTATATTGTATTGGATGAGAATATGGAGTCTAATGCCTAAGTCTGCTGACAAATAATGGGTTACCTTACTGACCGACCTTAGCAACTGTGAACTGGAACATGCAGCATAGAAAAGCATTTCAAGGGTACAAATACCTACCGTCCTGTAGCACCCTGGTGACCAATTAGCATTCACAGCTATTTTTTAACTAGGCAGTTGATTTTATTGTGTGTGTGGTAAATAGTGTACATTAGTATTGGTGCTGTGCCTTCAGCTGCTGCTGCTGTTTTTGGTGCTTGTAGCTTGGAAGGGAAGAAGGAGTCATTTCCCGTGCTAAAGATACCACCCCAGTCTTGCAAAAGAAAAGCCAGGCATACAATAACATAGTGAGGGACTCAAACCCCTACTGAGAAACAATGTAGTATGAAGACGATTTGTAATGCGTAGTTGGTGTGCATGCCACATAGTTGAAATCTTGGAATCTGGAGTACCTGGTACTTGGAATTAATTACTGCACTGTAAGTGTGGCACATTTTTCATATGCTGCACAAGACACTCAAAAAAAAAAAATACTGTGCACTGTACCACTTCACTCTGAAAGTCTGAATATGCAGTCATTAAAATGTCTGTATTCTATATGTAATTTTATAAAATCACCTTTAATTCTGTAATTCAGATTGTTTTCAAATCTCTTATCTAAACTAAAGCTGAAGCCTAGTGTAACTCATTTTGTCACTAGGAGGCTCATAGCCCTTTGTTGAAAAAGAACATAGTGTTTATTTTCCAACGCTCCAATTTGTTTTTAAAATACCCCTTCATGTAAGTTAAAGATCCTGTTTTTAGGAAAAGGCACTATGAAAAGAAATGACATTTATGAATTAACATGAAATGGCTGTAATTGCAGAAAGTGCAGTTAGTTTATATTTTTTACTTTACCAAATTAAATAAGTCATACTGTATTGGTATGGTACAGCTGAAAATAGGGCCCATTACCATTGCCGTTTCAATTGTCATTTACCTCAGATAAAGAGCCAGGTTAACGCATAGGCAAATTAGGATGATGATTTCCATTACATGAGAGTAGATGTTGAACTTCATGCTGATTTGAACTCTGCTCTCACCAAGATAAGCACCAACTAAGACGTAGCTTTGCAGTAAACTAATGTGATCCACCTGCATCTCCATCCATTTGTGTTGTTTTCCATCTGATGATCAGATATCCTTCTGTCTGGTGTTGATCAGCTCATTTTGCCTCCCCGGCACGTCAGCACACACAACGGCTACAATGCTGGCTCTGGGGATCAACCCAGTGCGGTCTCCCCAGCACATCAGCATGACAGCGTCTGGATTGAGCTAAGTAGGGTACATCTCTGTGCTCTTCAAGTGGGCACCTTCCATCCTCGGTGTTTCGTTGACTAGCCCACGACACCTCAAGAGGGCTCAACAGTGATTCTGGTGGCCCAGCATCACCCCCCTCCATCCCCCACTCAGCTCAGCCCAGCTTACTTACCTGTACATCAGCGTTGCTTTCTTTCTATTGTGCTTGAGATCCCCATCCAGAATCCTTCAGTCTCAACCACAGCCAGTTGCTGCTCCTTTCTGCTGCTTCAGATAAGTTCTTCACTGTGCAACGCAACTCTTGGCCACTGAACCTGAAGTCTCTGAGAAACCGGGTTGTAGATTGTGCCACAAATCCTCAACAACCCACCTCCACTGGGTAAACTCGGACTCTCCATCCTCGCTGTTCCGCTTCAGCAGCTAGTTGAGCATACCGAAGTTTCTTCCTCTCCATATGCCTCATCCATGGCACTGTTAACTCTACCAAATGAACAAGGCGTGCTGATCCAGACCACAAGACAATGTCTGGTCGAAGGTTAGTTGTGACAATCTCAGTTGGAAAAATAAGCCGTTGACCAACATCTGCCAGCATCTTTGTCTAGCAGCTTCCAGTTGTCCTGGGCGAGGCTTGGTTTTAACAACTTTTCTTGGTGGTTGCTCCCCAGGAATATTGTCTTTTGTGTGTAATCCTTTGATGGAACTGGTGGCAACTTATTGGTCAGGTTACACTTGTCTTCCAATGCTAAGGCCAAACATCGCAGCATCTGGTCATGGCGCCAAGTAAACCGTCCCTGGCTAAGACCCACCTTGTGTCCTGTCAAAATATGTCTTAATGTTGCAGGTGATGAACACAAAGGACATGAGGGATCCTCACCCACCCAGAGGTTTAGGTTCTGTGGTGATGGGAGAACATCATATGCTGATCTGATGAGGAAACTGATCCTACTCTGTTCCATTGTCCACAGGTCTTGCCAGTCGATCTTGCATTGTTCCACACTCTCCCGTCTCATCCATTCTCCCTGCTTGGCCTGGGAAATGGCCTTTAGACACCTGATCCTTTCCTCCTGCTTTTGCACCTCATTAACTACCAACTTCCTCTGTTGAGCTGGGGTTGCCTTGTGCCATGTAGGAGGAGCTGAACTGAGACCAAAACCTCCTTTTCCATGCTGAACTTGTCCCATAATATCTCCGATTTGGAGGGCAGCCTTAGCATCTTCCACAGCTTTCTTTGCCGTCCATTTTCTTCCAGTTTTCAACACAGGTGCTGCCTCCCTTACGCATTTGTCGCTTGAATCTACTATTGTCATTTCCCGTTGGACTTTGGCGCACTTAAACTCCTCGGTTAGAGCAGTGGTTGGTAGCTGCAGTATTCCTTTACCATAAAGTCCCACTCTGCTGAGGCAGCGTGGAACTCCCAACCATTTCCTGACGTATGAACTGATTAAAGCTTCCAGCTTCTCAACTCTTGTCATGGAAACCTTGTGCACAGTCAGTGGCCACAGCAGTCTTGGCAGTAGACCAAACTGAAAGCACCAGAGTTTCAGTTTGCCTGGTAAAGCGCTGCTGTCTGTGCTCTTCAGCCCTTCCACTGCTTTTTGTTTAACCTCTCTCACACGAACTTAATCCTTTAGATCCCCGTCATACCATCTACCTAGACTTTTCACTGGCTTCTCGGACACTGTTGGTATTGCCTCACCATTAATGTAGAACCTTTTATCTACTACTTTGCCTTTAATTATAGAGATGCTCCTTGATTTAGTGGGCTTGAAATGCATTTGTGCCCATTCAATGTTATTGGTTAATTTACCTAATAGCCGATTAGTGCAGGCTATGGTTGTAGTCATTGTTGACATGTCATTCATGTATACTCGAATTGATGGTAGTCGCATTCCAGAAGCCAAGCACTCTCCTCCCACTACCTATTTTGATGCCCTAATAATTACTTCCATTGCCATGGTAAAAGCCAGTGGAGAAATGGTACATTCTGCCATTATTCCAACTTCTAGGCATTGCCATGTAATGCTGAATTCTGAAGTTGAAAAACTAAATGGCAAATTTCCAAAGTAGGCTTTCACTAAATTTGTTATCGTCATCGGTACGCTGAAAAAATCAAATGCTGCCCGAAGAAGTTCATGTGACACTGAACCATGTGCATTAGCCAAATCCAGGAATGTCACATGGAGCTCCTTCCTCTCCTTTTTTGTTGATTTTGAATTTGTTGCCAGATTACACTGATGTGTTCTAAGCATCCTGGGAAACCTGGAATGCCTGCTTTTTATACTGAAATGTCAATGAAGCAGTTCTTTAATAGGTAGGTTAACAATCTCTGCTCAATAATGCTGAAGAAAATCTTGCCTTCTACGTTTAATAGGGAAATAGGATGAAACTGACTGATGCTTGTAGAATCCTTTTCTTTTGGTATAAAGACTCCACCTGCTCGGCGCCATGCTCTTGGTACAATCTGTTTTTCCCATGCCACTTTCATCAATTTCCACAGGATTTATAGAACTCCAGGAGCACTCTTGTACACTCTGTATGGAACTCCATTAGGCACTGGAGATGATGATGCCCTTGCTTTTTTCACAGCTTGCTCTACTTCTTTCCACTTAGGTGCACAGTCCTTCATTTGGTATTCGGGTGGATTGATAGGTGGGATGTCTGAAGGAACTGACTTAGGCTCATGCCTTTTTGAATCTGTATGTGTTTCCTCCAAATATCTCTCCAGCTCAAACTTAGATGATTTTAGTGTGCCATTTTTCTCACTGGTGAATATCTTCTTTACAAATTTGAATGGATCTTTCTTTTTGTAGCATTTCCGTAGACGCTCAGCTCTGCGCAATGTTGCAAACTTATCTTTTATGACCCTTTGTAACAGATGGAGTCCCTCCTTCTGATTTTGTTCTGCTTTTCTCCATTACTGCCTCCCCTCTAACTAAGCGTTCAATCTCCAGCTGCCGTCTAGACTTTCCAGGAATAGTTTGTACTTTTTCCTTCCTTTTTTCAATTCCAAACCTCTCGCTTCCATACGTGTAGATGATGTCCCCAAATTTATCCATCTTCTTTTCAACTGTTCCATTTAACCTTTCCAAAGTAAAACACAGATCAGTGTTTACTGTGTCCCACGCAGTTTTCTCACAAGCTCTTGGCCATTTAACTCCAGTCTTGTGCCCGTTGAGGTTCTTTTCTCTCTTACGCTGGTTCGTCTGACTGGGTTCGCAAGGATCATTAGGTTCATCACTAGTTGTATCCACGCAAGTCCTCTTCACGTCTGACAGGGGTGCTGATATCCTGCGAACTGTGGTTTGCTTCCTGTCGCTGGATTTTCATTCGACTGAATTGACTGACTTCTCCCTCAAGCATTTCATTCTCCCTTGATGAATCTTCAAACCCATGATTGTTGCCACCTTGCTCCAGCCGCAGACACAAACCTGGAGTTCCATGTCTTTGCTAACTGCAGATCTTGAACTAGTCTTTTGTGAAGTACTCTCCGTTCTCATATCCGTTTCCATTCCTAAATCGGTAACAGTGTTATCCAACGTTGAGTCATCTTCCGCCCCCTCTCTAGGGGTATTTTTCACTTTAATTTCTTAGAAACCTTGGGCAGGTGTCTCCAGCATCCTGTTTACCTTTGAAAACAAAGAGCTGGATATTGCCGACCAGGGGAGCTAACCCTTGCCAGCCCCAATGGGATCTCTTTCCTCATGTCAGCTGTCTCTCCATACTGTCACGAGGTCTTTTCCTTGTTGCCAGCTGCACTATTCACAGCAGTCACTGGATGTATCCGGATCTTCATGATTTCCATTACATGAGAGTAGATGTTGAGCTTAATGCTATTTGAACTCTGCTCTCGCCATGATAAGCACTCTCGCTCACTTTCACACGGCGACACAAGTAAATTCCAGGTCAGTCAGTTTGATTTTGCTTCAATACAGCAAATAAAGTCTCTTTCGTGGGCAGTGAAGCATAAACACAGGAAGAAGAATGCAAGCAGCAAAGGGGGGGGGGCATTAGAAATATTTTTACAAATCGGTGCTGAAAGCTCAGTACCACCGAAAACATCCCGACCCTAGAGAACGAGCATTTTCTTTAATGAAGTGTGTCAAAAAACACCTCCAATCAACGTCAAAGCAAGGAAAGCTCACTGCTTTTATTGTATTGGCGATTGAGAAAGAAGTGAGCCACATTAAACTGCATTTGACTTAAGATTGCCAGCTGTCCACACATTATGCTGGAAAGCCTATATGGAATTTATGCAATAACACATGACTGACTTGAGGGATCTTAGACAGGATCTGGCAGCTGATGAAAACTGGCACAACATTTCACTCGTCACTACATGTAGTGCACGTTTTCCTACACTTGCCAAGTTTGCCATTAATATGTTGGCTTTGCCACACAGCACTGCAGAATTAGAACAAGTTTTTTTCTCAGGTGAACCTTGTAAAAACAGACGTAAGAAATCAATTGTCTACAGACATTCTGAATGGAATTCTGACTATCAAGACTGCTGTTAAAAACCAGCTTCAGACCAACGATCCAGTCTGCAAATGTGTCCATGCATAACCATAATAAAACATAAAGAAATGCAAGTGCACAAAACTAGCGTATTTATTTTTATTTTTTTAATTGTCAGTAATAAATAAATAAATAAATACATTGCCAGTAAAAAAAAAAAAAAAAAACTGGCCTCTAACTCTTCATGTCAGTAAAAACAAAATGACAAGGTTGGCAACCCTGATTTGACTACACAACAGTGTGCAGGTATGTTTGTGTGTGTGTATTATATTTATATATATATATATATATATATATATATATATATATATATATATATATATATATATATATATATATATATATAAATTTGTTGACTATAGGGGATCTACAGTTAGTGGACAACAGTTTGAGCACTCTCCTATATAGAAGTGTCAATTTCAATTGGATAACAGTCAACATCCATATTCGAACTGTTGTGTTTTTATTCAGTAAGTCATGAAAGGTGGTTACCACGCTCATGTAGGCTTCAGGTTTTTCCAGATTTATTTTGAAATGTATTTAGCATACCGTCTTCAATTGAACTGTTTCTGGCAGATTCGGTCAGTCGTTCAGTTCAGAGCAGTTTGTGAAACTTTTGTCCATAATTAATAAGTAGAATTCGGTATAATTGACCGTTTCTGATTTCGGATTGTATTATTTGGTGTATTATTATTTATAATGTATGGTTTAGCTTGGTTTTATTGTTATTGTTTTAAAGCCTGGATGGGGTTAAAATGCCCCATCCAGATAAAATAGTGAGAATGCATGGTCAAACAGCGAGTGACTATTGACAAACTGACTGTTGACCACACGTATGATTAACGCTGTGTTGAATGTGGCGTCGGTTTGAGATCATTTTGCGTTGCTAAGATAGAACCTGCTGTTTTTTGTTTTTTTTCGTCGCGTGACTGGAATGAAACTGACCAATCAGAAGCAAGGTTAACACCCTTAACATCATGGATGATGAAAAGTGAATTCATGACGTGCATTGTGGTGTGTGTATTGAGCTAATTTTCCTTTTCGATTTTCTTATTCAAATTAGTGGTGCTTGTTTATTGAGGAACCTTTCGGAAAAGGATGCACAACTTCTTTGTTCTTTCAACCAGCTTTGAGAGAGAGAGAGAGACTCTAAAAGCAATTTCTGTTGCCTGCTAAACATTAATTGTATGATGAAGCACAGTTTTTCTAAGAAATGGTTATTTGTCAGGCAGGCATTTTGCATATTAAATCCAGAACATCAGACACACCATATTGAATTCCTAGGTCTTTTTTTTTTCGGTAGAATGCACAATTGAAAGCATTTTTACACTGAATTTTCGGCTTGTAAAATATCCAACACATTTTTACATGAGCAGGTTCTTAGCAAACTATAGTACAGTAAATCCATTTAAAATGTTAAAAAATAAATATATGCTACTGATGCTGCTTCTGTATTGAGTTTGCAATTGAAATGTACAGCACAATTCATTTTCTGCTGCAGTTTACTATGTATTTGATTTTGTGAGTAAAGAAATTGTGAATTGTAATATTCATATCCACCTCGTACCAGGTATCTTACTATACACAATCCGGTCATGAATAATAAATAATTCATATTTACAAGATTGAGTGGCGACGCCCTAAAATGGTGTAGCACCACAGAAACTCACCTCATTAAACAAATTTTGTGTTTTTTAATGAGGTGATCTACCTTTTTTCACATTAAACAGTGCTTGTTTTTCTTTATTTTCTTCCAGATGTGTGCAATAGTACTGATCTTCCAGAAGTTGAAATCATCAGTCTCCTGGAAGAGCAGCTCCCCCACTACAAGCTAAGAGCTGATACAATTTATGGTTATGACCACGATGACTGGCTCCACACCCCGCTCATTTCTCCTGATGCCAATATTGACCTAACCACTGAACAAATAGGGGAGACGCTAAAGTATTTCCGTAAGTCCTTGTTTTTCTGCGAAGTACATGTGCTATATATATATTCATTGCAAAAAAATGATTTCAATGCAGCAGCTATGGTTGAACTCATCGCCACAAAAGCAAGGAAATGTGGCTTTAGGGTCTTTAACTGTGGGGGTGGGAATGGCGATTTAAGAGTTGAAAACCCTAATGCCACATTTCCTTGCTTTTGTGGCGATGAGTTCAACCCTAACTGCTGCATTAACGTAGTTTTTTTTGCAATGAGTTTCCTTGCTTTTTTATTTTCATTCTAAACTACACCACCTCTGTGGAGGTGTTCCATGCATGACTGCTGCATTTGACCACATTGCATTACACAGAGTGCAAACTCAGTCATTTTAGCAAAAGTAATTGTAGCTGCATAGCTTTTGAAGTCTATGGTGCATAATTGCACGGTAAGAAATGAAGTGTCTCCTAACGTGGGTTCTAGACAACATATCTGACAACGTAACGTAGTAGCCATTTGTCAGTTTAAACAGGTTTTAATGGACAAGACATAAGGTTCTTTTCACAAGGTCTCAAAATACCTCAGGTTTTGTCCATAAAAGACACTTTAATTATCATTTATTAATTAAACATTTATAATGCAATCTTCATTAACAGGAAGACAAAAAGAAAAATAATTTAAATCATGAACATGAAACATAATATATATATTTTTTTTTTACATTTGAGAGCTAGGATTTAACATATTGCCCATTCTTTACTAAAGTTTGCCCTTTATTTAAAAGTGATTCTATTAAATGTAATGTTAAACTGAAGTTAGTGTGATTTTTTTACTGCAGTTCCAATTTGCCAGTTTATTGTCAAGCTGCAGGAACAATTGGACTGTACTGCAGTGGGAGTTAGACTACAGTTCCAATGGAATTTTACTACATTGTGGTGTTAAACTGCAATTACAATGATTATTACAGTCTGGTGTAAAACTGAAATTGCAAAGTTGAAGTCTCATATAAGCCTCCATTTGAGTCCTTACATTCAGCTGAGCTGACATTTTTGTCAAGCATCTTTCTTGCTTACAATCACCTCCGCTAAGCGAGTTAGTGAGATGCAATCATTTTCAATTGCAAAAGCCTGTTAAATTTTTTCGGAAGGCAGGACAAAGTTTATGCTTAATACTAATCCTGCTTTTTTTTGCATAAAACTATGTTGGCGTTCCACATCAACCAGTCTGTGGAATTGGAGGCTTTCCATCCACCTCCTTTCCAGTCGGTCAGGGAGCGATGACTCCATATGATCTGCCCTGTGCGGGCACTAGCTTATGTGGATAGGAGACAAAGTTGGAGGCATTCCGAACTGTTTTTTGTCTTATGGGGCAAAGTCCCATCGGCGAGCCCTGTCTAAACAGAGGCTATCAAAATGAATAACACAGTCAAGACTGCCTATGAGCGAACCAACTTGCCCCCCTCCAGAGAAGCTTACTGCCCATTCCACCAAGGGCATGGCAACTTCGTGGGCTTTGTTCCAGGGTGCATCTATTAATGACATTTGCAATGCAGCTGTTTGGGCTACTCCTCATGCCTTTACAAGGTTCTATCAACTCAATGTCATGCACCCCAAAACCTGGCTTTGGAACTAGTGTTGAGGGCGGCTTCAGGGTCAACCCTTACAACATAACATAGAGTTGAGTTCTCCCTCAATTTAGCCCTAGCTACTTGTTACTGGGGTTACGAATGGTAACAGACAAGACATCCTTGGCTTAGCCTTGTAGCGTCCGGTCATTCTGCAGTATTGCTTTGAGACAGCTTTGGTGCACTCAACCATTCAGTAATGGTTACATTTCATACTTGATAGGGAACTTTGGGTTATTATCATAACCATGGTTCCTTGAAATAGAAATATAACCGTTAACCTTCAAGGTCGCTGCATCCACGATTGCAGCAGACTTGAAGGAAAAATGATACTACTGCCCGTATCTGTAGTCCTCTTACGCTCTTGGGGGTGAGCATGAGTATGTCACAGGCACTTGCTTTTAGCTTTGGTATTCTATTCAGGTTTGGGGATCTTTACACGTAAATACCCATTCGGTAATGGTTACATTTCTATTTCAGGGAACCATGGTTATAATAATACGACAATTGCGTTATTTACAGGCACCCCAGAACTACATATCTCAGAGTGGCGTGACGTGCAGGATTCCTTGTTAAGAGGATTTAATGAAGTCCCAGATGCTAAGCGGTTATATTTTTATTATTAATAACTCAAGAACCATTTAATATTTTTTCACCAAACATTCGAAAGGCCCAGCCTCAGCACAGACTAAAAATAGGGGTTTAACATTGAACACCCAATTCAACCCTAACTATATATAGTGGATTTTTAGGGCAAAATAAATAGTTTTTTATTAAATGTCCTTATCCACAAGTAGTCCCATTTTATAACTTTGAACTACACATTAAGCTGAGTACATTGATTTTAATTGAAACGTGCAAAAGTAAGTAAATATGTTGCTTGTGTTGAATTGATGTGTTGGATTTTACATTGTCATTGAAAAGATCCACCAGGAGGCGAAGTTGAGACAGCACTGAATTCATTTTTTTTTCAGTGAGGTCAAGATGCTGTTTTAGGAGTCAAAAATAAATAAAAATAATGACATCTCAGATTGAAGTTTTAATTTTTGAAGGTCTGTCAGGGGGATGGATAATGTGTAGAAATGTCTTTTTGTGTTTTTCTGTAGTGTTTACAAACCGCTAAAAAGAAATTATTTGAAGTGACAGTCAGGGTGAGTGAGTACAAAGAGTGAGGTTTTGCTACCTTCCAGTTCATTTAATTGTTCTTCATCCAAATTGGCATGTCTACTTTTGCGATTTTTTATTTATTTTTTGCTGGTAATGCCATCTATTTATTTCACAAAGCAATTTTAAGCTCAACATCTCTCTTTAAGTAAAAAAAAAACAAACCAAAAAAACTATTCTTCTGACTCATTGTGCACTGATACTGTAACCAGCTGCACTTGGTATTGCGAAGGAATGAATGAACTATCCGTTTCCAGTCAGAGTTCAGTCACTTGAAACTGAACTGAACTAGTGGATAACTCGACATGTTTTTAAAATAGTTTTTATCCCTTTGTCATGCAAGGAAAAATGTGTATCTATTGTTTAGCAGAAAATAACTACCTGGGTAGGAGGTTTTGTAGCCCAGTGGTTAAAGAAACAGGCTTTTACTGACTCATTGTGTGACCCCAAGCAAGTCACTTAACCTCCTTGTTCTCCGCCTTTCGGGTGAGACTTTCTTGTAAGTGACTCTGCAGCTGATGCATAGTTCACCCACCCTAGTCTCGTATCTTGTAAAGCGCGTTGTGATGGTGGTCCACTATGAAAGGCGCTGTATAAAAATAAATTGTTATGATATTATAATAATAATAATAATAATAATAATAATATTATAGAAGCCAGGGACCCTAGATCACATATTGGACAGAAATAATGAATTAGTGTTGGACTTCTTAATGTTAATGACAGTCAGTCAGCTAAAACTAAATCATGTTTTCAAAATTCACAATAATGTATCAAATAATTATTTACATAACAATTTTAAGAGAGTAGTAGAACAACACAGTTATTCTACTAGGAATAGTATTTATAACTTTATGGTACCAATGGTAAATAGCTCAGCTATGAATATTTTTTTTCACTGACATACAGATATGGAATTCACTTCCAAACCATATTAAAAGTTTGGACAGCTTGAATGTTTTTAAGAAGGAGGTAAAGACATTGTTATCTAATAGGACCCTTCAGATGGACACTTCACTAGGTCTTCCTGAATGCCCATGCAACCCATATTATAACATTCTCCTTTCAGTATGTCATTTCTTTAATATATGGTTTGTGTTCCCTTCATTTTAACAGGACCCCAACGGAAATAAGTCACGCTTGACTTTTTGGGTTATCCTGGGTATTAGGTCGAAATACTATCTATTTATTTTTTATGGTTTTTATGTACATTTTTGGACTGTGTTAGAATTGTTTCAATGTTGGTCTGTTTTATGTAGGTTTGATCTGTCTACATTTTATTCAATATTATGTTTTCTTTTTATGAACAATGTATGTGACTTTTACCAAATAAAAATACATATATAATGTATAATATTTTTTTTATAAAGCGGTTTGGAAAAATAACAACCTGATTGGTTAAAAAAAAAAAAAAAAGCATCACATAACCATGCGTATAAGCACGGCTCGCATGCTGATGACCCACTTTACACTGTATAAATCAATACGCGACATTATACAAATTCCATGACAAAATTCCATACCAAACTGCCATATTATTTATTAGCTATAAAACCACTACCACAAAATGAGTGACATTCCACCCATGTTCTTTAATATATTTGGGTGTGAAACTCCAGAGAGCTGGTACAGCATCAACTTTCATAAGAATATAAGAAAGTTTACAAAGGAGAGGAGGCCATTTGGCTCATCTTGCTCGTTTGGTTGTTAGTAGCTTATAGATCCCAGAATCTCATCAAGCAGCTTCTTGAAGGATCCCAGGGTGTCAGCTTCAACAACATTACAGTGGAGTTGATTCCAGACCTTCATGATTCTCTGTGTAAAAAAGTGCCTCCTATTTTCTTTTCTGAATGTCCCTTTTTCTAATCTTCATTTGTGACCCCTGGTCCTTGTTTCTTTTTTCAGGTTGAAAAAGTCCCTTGAGTCAACATTGTCAATACCTTTTAGACTTTTAGTCCGGAAAACCCAACAACATTCTGAGGGAATTTTATGCCAGTTCAGCTGGCGATGAGTATTCAGTGTCTGTTTGTTTTTTTTGTTTTTTTTTTGTAAACACTGAGACCCCTGTTGTCTGGTGCAGAGATATTTGTCAAAATGCCCTCATGATGCAACACCCTTTTACCTGCACCCACTCAGAGCTCCTCAGCAAATCCTGAGCACTAGACCCTACTGGTACTCCCATGAACCAATGGGAATACATTTCCTCTGTGAAATGATGGCTAAACTAAGCAACAAGCCAGTCTCCCGTAAAGCTATAACACTACTGCTTCAGAAGTACAGCAATGCACCTACTTGCAGAAGCCAGGCTAATGTCTGTAACTGGTCATCGATCTGAAAGCAGTTTGCTAAGCTACTGAACTCCAACACTGCAAAACTGAAAACAGCAAAGTTCAATTTTGTCCTCAAACTCACACCTCCATTGGCGCTGCACCACTTCCTTCCTTAGTTTCATCAAGGATAGAAACACAGTTTGTACTCTGCCCTCTACTTATGAGATGCTTCTTTCAATGCAGAAATTCACAATAAATGGAAATGTGCAGTTTATTTTTTACAAGTAAAACTTAAAACAGATTATTGAATACATACATAAAAACTATTAAAAAGACTAGTGGATAACTTGACACGTTCAGTTCAGTTTCATGTGACTGAACTCTGACTGGAAACGGATAGTTCATTCATTACTTCGCAATACCAAGTGCAGCTGGTTACAGTATCAGTGCACAATGAGTCAGAAGCGAAAAATTAGTTCTCATTCAATTGGCTTTAAACCTCAGGTTATTTGGGACAAGTTTGTCAGCAGAAATTTCAAAGCGTGTGTTTTTGCATGCAAAATAATCAACAATGTTTGATTTCTGTGTGAAACTAAGTTGTTTACAGTGTTATTGTTTTTGTTCACTGAGTTAATTCTGGATAATGTACATTTTGTTAACTTAAAATTAGACACAGCGAGAATAGCAGCAGCACAGTGATAGATTAGTGCAGGTGAATAGTGATAAACATCACTAATGTCAAATAATAAACCATGGAATAAAGTTCATGTGAACTCATGGCTCATTGCACCCGTGGTTAACTCGACACCTTGGGTATGTCAGCACTAAATGGCATCCCCGTGGGGTGTCGAGTTAACCAAGGTTGACGGTATATATTGAAATATAGCAGCAGGATATTGCCAAATTGGTAATGCCAAGCATTTTCTTATACTATGTCTTGGACAGGTAGAGAAAAAACTAGAACGTTGACTTGGTTATCTACTGTATGGGTTTACACCTTGTCGTATTTTATAATAAGCTTGTTGTTACTGCTTAGGATATTGTTTGCGCACTAATTATTCTAGAAAACTACTTTTTTTTTTATTCTAGAAAAAATGTGGGGTGGGCTGAGAGCTGTGTGAAGGATTATGTACTGTGCAACTCCTATGCTTCCCCACATCACATCTCCACAATCTGCCTTAATGAGTCTTTTCAACAGCAATGTCTGCTGGAATAGTTAACAAGCATGTCAAAAAACATCAAGACTCATACAGAACACACATGATTGGATATTAAACTGTGGGTATCCCTTTCTGGGAAATGTTCCTAGATGTTCTGTAAACTGTTTGTTTATTGATGTTTGTTTCATGATCACTCATAGTATAACAGTGACTGGTTGTGTATCATGCCTCCATGGTCTGACAATCAAAAGTTGAGTACCAGCCTCGGTCTGCCAGTGGTTGACCATGGTAAATGAAGAGTAAATCATGGCCATATCAGGGTTCACATTGTTAATAGTTCATGGTTGTTGGTATTGTTGGTAACATTGTTTAATTCTCAAACAGATGCCTGGGTTGTGCTTTAGGCCTTCAATACATATTTGTTTTTAAGCTAGCTCAGTCTTACCCAATGCAATGAGTGTCACGTGGTGCAGGATAGCTCACAGATGAAGCCTGTCTAATTTGACTGCAGACAAGGCGACTTCTGCTTTTTAAATTGTTTCAAATTGTGTGTGCAGCTGGTTTAGAAAAGACTAATCTACTGAGTTGCTCGTCTTATTTTAGACTATATGATTCGTGGATTACCTGCTCTATTTGGCTGGTGAGCTGCCTGGTTTAAATAACCATTTTGTTGAACCTAGATTTCAAATTACCAACAAATACTGGCAACAGTTATTCTGATATAAAGTCTGTTTAGCAACCAAAAAGCATCAATAAACACTGTCAGTATGTTCAGGCAAACAGATCACAGAATGTGAGAACACAATAACGACTATGACCGAGAGCAAACCAGCCCCTAATACCTAATGTTAGTGGGAGATTACAATGCACTCTGTATTGAGGTTCTCTGTCTGGTAAAGGTGGCTTTGTGATACAAGAACATTTAATTTAGAAATTACAAGGCAGAGTTCTGCTGTTTGCTGTTGAGTGCCTGGGTTTTATTAGTGCAGCTGTTTCTGTAAGGTTGCTACGACAAATACAGTGACCACTCCTAAATGAGAACCATTTTTAGATGCCACCCTTTACACAAAATGGGAAGTGGAATAGTATGAATTCTATAAAGGCCTCTCGATGCCACATTGGAAATCTTGGTAATGTGAAAAGCCATTCAGCTTATCCCTTTTTAGTACATCATTCCTCACTTCAGGGCACATCTTTAATGACTTCATCAGATGACATGTATCGTGGACATCCTATGATTAGACTGCCTAAATCATGATTTCGCGGAAATCGGGAAATTGAAGGGTCATTCACAAAATTCACCTCTTTTAGGGGCTCAGTTCATACTGGACACATCCTTAGACAAATAACATTTATAAAAAAAATACTCCAAAATGGTTAATGTTCTTGTTTACTGTTCAAATGACGATAATGTTTTAATCAGCCTGTCTGTACTAGCTTTTCTGTGACCTGTACTGTACAGTTAAGGGGTGGGACAAAATAAGTGCTGCATTGTTTTGATTTAGATTGCTAAAATCTAGTTTTCAGCATTGGAGGTAAAATACCAGAAATGGACAGCAAAGCAAAAAAAGGAAAGTATATTTCGGTTGATGATTGTGTCAAGATATTTCCCAAAGAAACTGTACATGCAGATGGAGGTAATTGTTTTGCACATCTTATAATGTGTCTTTGTCGAAAATATCGATCACTATTTAGAATTCAGAATCACACATTAAACGAAAGGCTACTGACCAGAGGCTGCTGAACAGAACGTAAAATAAACAGCTTTCAGAAAACAAACTGAAAAGTCAGCCCAGACAAAAAGTATTTCTGTCGGTTGTAGCCAAGTTAAATCAGTACTACAGGTACGATCTAGCACAGCCACCTCGCTTCAAACAACCTGCTGCTTACTTTTTAAACGCAGTTAGAATTTTAGACCCGAATAGGCACGTTTTCTTTGTTTTGACTCAGTACAAATAAAATAAATTATTGGATGTGACAAATAACACCACAACCATGTGCTGCATATATTGCCTTTATTAAAGAATGCCAGATACCTTTGGGTAAGTTTTGGGACTGTTTCTAATTGATTCGCACATCTGCATAACTTGGCAAAGCTTTGCCTTACACTTCCAACCAATTCAGTGGATGCAGACGTGCCGTCTCAATGTATGGGCAAGACCACGCCAGACAGAGAATGTCAGCAGCAACTGCTGGGAGATGTTGCATGCTTGCCTTTAACAAATGACAGCACTCTTATTTTTAGTATGGAAGGAAGTAGCACTATTTTTAGGCTTTTCTAGTACGCTGAAATATTACGTGTAGTGTTTAAACAGGCCCACGAAATGTCTGTGAAACCTTAATTATTCCTAATCCTAACTGGATGACTTGACCATGGGCATATGATTGAATCAATTATTTCCCCACTACGTTCGGTACTTTGACTGTTTTTTTTGCGTTTTAGTGCGTTTTTCGTCAACAACACTAAGTCCACATGAGACAGAGGTACCGTGAATATCAAAGTGCCTCCCGACAGTTCAAAACTTGCTATCGCAACATTTAACTCTACGTTTTTTTTCCGCCAGAAAATCAAAAACATTTCTAAGGTTTCCCGACGGTTGGAATGAGTGAAATTAGCATAAAAGTGGCTGAAACACAGTTCTGCAGACGGGATCCAGAATATTATGGAGAAAGGGGAGTGTGCAGATTTAACAGAATATAATAAACAAAGTAACGAGAGAGAAGGGGGATAAAACAAAAACATGGAGAGTGTAACTGACGATGAGCTAGAACTTCTACTTGAGATATAAAACACTAACAATCCCTTTTCACTTGGTTGGGGACTGACATGGCACCCAAAGGTCAGCGAAAAAAGATATGGGAAGCTATAACTAAAAAAAAAAAAATGATTCACTTGGCTGTGCTAGGCAAAGTTGGCAACAAATTAAAACAAAGTGGCATGACAGTCACCACCTTACCAAAACAATTATGTCATTTAATAAAAGAGAGGCAACAAAAACTGGAGGAGAAATTCAGCTGACTCCCCCTGCAGGAAAGAGTCTCCCAGCTCTTCAGCAAGGTGGTCATTGAAGGTGTGGAGGGAGTCCCGGACACCCTACAGTTGTGTAAGTGAATAGCTGCATTTTCATGTATTTTTTAAATATATGTTCTGTATTAATTCAGTACAATTTTGTGTACACGTTTGCACTTAATAAAAAATAATATTGCTAGTGCTAGGAAAGTAGGATTTTATTTAAAGAAATATTGTTAATTTCTATTTTTCAAATGCTTTTATGACAGCGTTTACAGTCATGTAAATTACACTTTCTTGCATGTTTTTTAATTCTCTTTATTAATTATGTTTATTTAGGCTGCTTGGTAACATATACATTCTTATTACTTGCTTGTGCTTTTCAGTATTTTTCTATACTTTTATTGTTTTCATTTGAACTTTTCTCTTGTACAGTGCTTTCATGCAAAATTTTTGTGAAAGATGTTCTATAAAATAGATTAATTGATTGATTGATTGATAGGTAATCACTACCCTGATGAAGAGAAGAAAGATGTTGAAGAAAAGGAAGAGATAGATTGATGAAGAGGAACAAAAAGAACCAGAGGATGCAAATGAAGACTTCACAGATGGGTGTATTGTTAAAAATACAGAACTCCCCAAAAAGAAGAAACAAAAAACCAATCCTTCAAATGGCAGCAAAAAACAGAGAGCTGTGCGGCCTGTTCTACAGGCTAATGAGCTATCAGCACAGCAAAGAACACATGGAACTTCTGAGGGCACAAAATGAACTAATTAAACAACAAAATGAAATATTTAATAAATTCACCACTTACCATTTAAAGAAAATGGATTCCATATACAACACCATGGTGGAAAGAAATAATATGTTTGAAATAGCCAGAGATCTAAACAGATGTATAGATCATTTGCAACACATATACAGGAATAACCAGCTCTCACTTTTACATTCAAAAGGCACATTGCCCCAGTCGACCAATAACACCTCCACATCAGTCCGTTTCCCACAAAAGTAACACAGAAGAGTCACTAACGTGTCCTAAGTAGCCTGTACAAGATCATGTTGAACCAGTACAAGAGAGCGTGGAGCCTGTGCATTGTGTAAAAGAGCTTCTACCCTAGTTCCAAATGCTGAACAAGGCAATCGTTCAACTAGAAGTGGCAGAGTAAGGTGACCTGTAAAAAAAAAAAATTTAAAAAATGAATTAAAAAACAGACCAAACTGTTTTTGTGGCATAGCGGGCGGGGGTGTGGTTAGTGAATAATATGAAAATGCATTGTTGCCAAAACGTTTGTATACTTTTAAGTTAACTAAGTTTTTATTTTATTTTTATTTTTTTGTTATTGGTTTGAAACGTACACACTGTAAATCATATTATTTTGTAAAGTAGTTCATAGGAACATAAATGGTTACGTTTGCAACATTGAACCTGATTCTATGTGTGTGTGTGTTTACTACATCGACCTAACAAATATACACACTATACTTTACCGTTGGTTCTATGCAGGCTCAAGAAGATGTTTGCACATTGTTATATTTATTTTCAGCTTCTGACTGTGGATTTAAAATGGGAGTCATTAACCAGGACTTTAGACTATAGGCACTATCACCTATAAGCCAACCATTCACATCAGGGTGTGTCTCAGCCCACGTACTCTGTGATGAGTCATCAGAATGAAGGAGTCATGGCTCGATCCAGGGAATTTGGCACACACATGCACAATGTGACAGGTGGTATTGCACAACACCTGCATGTTCATTGAATGGAATCTTTTCCTAGTGTAAAAATCGAATGTTTTCACAACGGGAGCATGCAGGGCCACGTGTGCAATCAACTGCTCCCAGGATCCCAGGAAACCCAGCAATGTCAAAAAAGAAATCTTTTAACTTAGTCTGCTGCTGCAGTGTATGAGGAAAACACATGTATTTGTGTGACCTCTTTACTAAAGTAGCTGTAAACTGAGACACACAATTAGACATTGACATCTGACTGATTCCAGATGCATCACCAGCTGGAGTCTGAAAGGAAACAATAGCAAAGAATGACAAGGCTGTAGTTATCTTGAGGGGTCCTGGTAATGCATGGCCTCTCAGGGTGCTTGACTCAATCTTCTTTCGGTTCATCTCATAAATACAATATAGTTGCTTTATCCAGTCAATATCTTCGTAGCACTTGGTGTTCTGTGAGGTTCAAAAACATGACCCTTTGATAATAAACACGTGGGGTATGCCTTCGTTGGCGTCTTGGGTTCCATAGTTGGGGGGGCATCTACGTTATCACTTTCATCTTGCAAAAGTGCAGCAATCCCGAACAGCACATTCAGCTCCATCACCATCAAGGAGTCAATGCTCCTACATTTGATCATTTTTTATGGTAGCATTGGCCTGTTTTGATTTCTTCATTTCCATTAGTACACTTTGAAACAGACGGGACTGTTTTAGACAGAAAAGACTCCTCAACACCTCTGATTTTTGCACGGGCGGTATACTAATTAGGTACCTGCTTCATTTGCATAACATTCCCTGAACAGTCGGGAGTGGCGTTTCCTTTTGATGCTTTCTGGCAATTTTTGATTTTTGCTTGGAGTGCTAAAAACGATCATAAAGCCCCAAAACCCTTTCCCAACTATTGGAAAGGCTTTGATATTCGGGGCCAGAATGTGGGCAGCAACTGCTGGGGGATGTTGCATGCTTGCCTTTAACAAATGACATCATTGTTTTAGTAAGGAAGCAAGTACAACTATTTTTAGGCTTTTATAGTGCTCTGAAATATTGTCTATTTAGGTTTATTTAATGTTTAAACAGGTCCGCGAAATCCTAGTTTTATTCCATAACCTACCTGTGAAAAATACACACATTTACTGTGATTTCTTAGATAGACAAGTAGAGTATATAAATTATTAACACCGGTTTGGTATGCCTGTTTACTTTCTCTTCAGTGTTTGCATAGTAAAGGTATATTTAACCTGATTAAAATCCAAAGATCATTATCAATCCTCTCCTCCCATTGTAAGATAGGTTATGTTGATCTGTTACCATATTTAGTTATGAATTGTCTGATTTCTTTCTATCTGAACCACTACAAATTGGTGACTGTTGTAAATAGAGAAATTGTTTCTTTTAAAATACTGTTATTAAAAATCCCTGTTTTACCTTGACTGACTTGTCTTAGTTTCTTTCTACTTTTATCTTGGAATTTGTGTACATTTTTCCCCTCAACGAAAAGGTGTGTGCATGTGATGGAACACTGGATTGCTCTTTTTGAGGACTGCATTGTTTAAATGATTGCCATCATTTAGGACATCCTATGATTCAAAATTCAATTGAGATGGAAATTATTGATCTCTTTTTTCCCCCACTACCTATTATAAATAAATCACTGTAAATAATAAATAACTGAAACCCATAATTAAATCCTGTGTTGTTCAGTGCTGGAATACAACCACACCTGGTAAGATGGGGTCTTATTCATTTAAGTAGCACTGTATTATCACTGCTTTCTTACCACATATAAATATAGAAGAAATATATTTTATTGTGATACTACTGTGGCAAAGTGCTGGGATTCTTTGCCACTTTCGAGACATTTTCACTCTGTCTTGTGTAAATGAACACTGGACCACAGATATTTTGCAAGACAGGCCGGTGCCTGTATATTTCTTTGCATTTATAAACAAAAACAAAAGCCTAACTCCTCCAAGGAGTACTAAACTAAACTTTGCAAGTCTTTAAACTGTCACTGGACAGCTATGCTGTTTACTAGTAACCAAACCATATATACTTTTCAGGTATCGCAATACCTTTCATAAGGTTCCCCACAGGTCTCTTCTCAGGTCATAGCCTTAATGCAGACAAAACCCAAACATTTTGACCTGTGTATGTACCCTGCTTTAATTACTATCCGGCCTCACTAATTAAATTAATAAAACGGACACAAAACACACTCCCCAGTGTGTAGGGCTTCTGCCCTGTCACACTACTTTCCTTGCTTCATGTATGATTGTTTATGTGTGGAACTGAGCTAGAGCTACTCAGCCTAGTCTAACAAACCCACAAACAGCATGTACTCTTCCTATTACTAAGCCCTGCCTCTTCCCTAGTGCTAGCCCATCCAATCGGGTCCCTGTAGTTGTTACAACTACTAAATGTTATGGGGCCCAGTCCGAACACTGCTAAGTGGCATGCAATCTCTCCAAACCAGTCAGAAAAAGAGAAGACACTGGTTCTGTGCCAGACAACCTCACACTGGCATGTCTAACCTGCCACCCAGGCAATATTGGTGCTCCACAACCCTTTATAAAGACAATAGTTTATGGGTCTCCTTGATAATTATAATTTATTTACTTATTTATTTTTGTAATTGGTTGCTTGAGTTAAACAAAATAATTGTACTAAACTTCTGTCTGTGTTTCTCTAGAAATGCCGTCAAATCAGCAAGTGCCTATTTTTCTCTTTAGAAACCTACTGTAAAAACATCCAGTAAGACTTTGTCCTTTGGTTTTACTTAATTGACTTATTCAGCAAAGTAACTTTAAAGATTAAGTAGCTGGCTTTCGAATAACATAGCGTTAAATGTCTCCACGTGTTGCTACAACTGTTTAAATAATGTAGTTGTAATTTTTCTTTTCATTGTTAACATCTTGGCAACTTATTTTGAAGTCTGTTTCAAGGTCTTTTAAACCCTTTTTGGAACCATATTACTTACGCTTTAACCTCAGTCAGTTTTCCTGTCATATAATAATTATTGTGCTGAACACAGTTATTTGTTCTACTGAAAGTTTGCTCAATATTGTAGAGTAACACTTACAAACCGAAAATCCTGTGTACGTGGTGTTATTGTGATGTTGGGTCCAATTCACAAATATTGAACTCATGAGTGCAGTTTACTGTATTTTGTTGTGATAGAGGTGCACACTGTTATACTGTTTTTGTGATTTGATTTATGAAATCTGTAATCCTGGTAATCTTGCCTAAGAACCACTCAATTCATTTTTTTCAAAAGTAAAAGCCTTCTAGGAAAACCAAAACAATTCCAGAAATAAACATAGAAAAACAAAACCCCATAGATACGACCTTCGGCCTCTTAGGCAGGTTATCCAGGATTGTGTTTTTAGCCAGGCTGTCAGTTTTCATACACAAGCTCAACCTTTGTAACCGATCAGATCTCTTTTTGAGAGAGAGAATGGTCACACCCTCATCTGTATTGTGTTTACCTGCCACCATCGCAACCTGATCTAGTTATTTACTTTTTGTAATCTGTATCAGATATACAAATGACTGTAAGCATAGAAACAAAATTTTGTACATGTTGTATTTGAATAAACAAAAAAATGGAAATTAAACCCAGATAGGTAGATACATTCTCCTATGCACATACCTGTTATTGTTATTTATTCAAAATAATACTCATTAATATTATTTATATTTACTTAACCGTTATATTTTAAATTAACTAATTTTCACACTATCTGAATATCCCTGTAATAACAGGTTAATAACAGCCTCCATAGTTTTATATAGAAAAAAAACAGATGCTATGAACCGTCCGAAGGACATTCCTGATAGTTGTTGATAGTACCATACCTGGATCCTGGGTATATGGCTCTTTCATACTGTCAGTCTGTCTGTATTCCACGCCGGCATTTTTTTCATAAATCTAGAAATCCTCTTCTCTAATTGAGCTAAACCTTGTTAAGGGAATTCATTAAGACACATTGTTAAGAGCAACATCATCTGAGTGTATATGGAGGCATCTGTCCATTTATCTGTACTGTATATTAAGCTTATATCAGCACATATCCATGTAATGTAAGTATTATGGTATGAGGGGAGTCAGTTTAAGATTTTGCCAGTGTAGGGGGAAATTGGGCTATACACTGACCTGACTGAACTCTTCTTAGTTGGGATCCGATGAGATCAGATTCCAGGTTTATTAATGGGGTTGTTTATGTAGGTATAGGAGAGAAACTATTTATTTAACATCATTTAGGTGGTACTGTGTACTTAGCTGAGGAACCCAGGACTGGGTGGAATACTAAGTGTGAGTTTCTAATCTAATCATAAAAAATGATGACGAGTAAAGGTGTGAGCTCCTGTATTTGTGTGGAATTTAGGCTGTAAAGTGTAATTATCCCCCACTGGAGATTAAAATCAAGGATGTAGTGAAGACAGAGTGTAGTGCATTAGGGACAGCACTGATTTTAATATAAAAGTATTAGGATGGGCAAACAAGGGGTCTGAGAGTTCTGCTCCTATGGAGAGTACTACTGTGCTGCTCAGTTTTCAAACTCATCATACAATTGAATACTAATCAGTGAAGCCCAATGTTTCTACTTACAGTATTTTAGACGTGTAACGGCTCAGGTAAACTAAATAATAAATTCAATACTCATGCTTTGACGTTTTTTTGTTGTACTTCCCTGTAAAAAACGCCAGTTTAAAAAATATCATCTGAAGCATTTTGAAATTAAATTAAGTATTTTTGACTCTAAATAATAAAGTATAATATAGCAATTGAAGAAGACATACCACGTAGAATTTATTTTTATTTTCGCTTATAGTATCTTCTATACAAGAGGTTCCCAAACTGTAGGAATTAACGCATAGGCAAACTAGGCACCTGGATAGGGCCCAAAGTCATGCAGGGCCCAAAATGAAAAGTTTTGTTTTTTGTTTGTTAAACAGATACGGAATTGTGCGCAAACTGGTAGAACCTCACTCGCTGACATTTCAACTGAGGGTGTGTATCTCACTTGTGTTCAGACAAAATCAAACTGGCTGACCCAAAACTTACTGTCACGCTCACTTTCACAAGGCGACACAAGTAAATTCCAGGTCAGTAAGTTTGATTTTGCTTGAGTACAGCAAACGATGTCTCTTTCATGGCCAGCAAAGCATAAACACAGGAAACAAGAAGAAGAAGAATGCAAACGGCAAAGGCGAGCATAAGAAATATTTTTACAAGTCAGTACTGAAAGCCCCGAACCATCAAATACCTTATCCCTAACTCTGGAGAACGAGCATTTTCTTTAACAAAGCGTGTCAAAAAACACCTCCGATCAACAGTAAAGCAAGGAAAGCTCACTGCTTTTGCCCTATTGGCGATTGAGAAAGAAGTAAGCCATGTTAAACTACATTTGGCTTAAGGTTGCCAACCGTCCATCAAGGCCAGTCAGTAAAAAAAGTCAAATTTTAGCACTAAAATGTAAATAAATAAATAGTCAGTTATTTGGAATTGAAATAAATAGGGTATATATGTGTTCTTCAACCAAGTAAGTAAACAAGCATAGCGAGCTCAAGAGACATCATCCAACTTGCAATGCTTTTTTGTTATTGGAAATATGCTAGATAGCCTAGATGGAATTTATGCACTAACAAGTGATTGACTGACTTGATGGATCTTAGACGTGATCTGGCAGCTAATGAAAACTGGCAGAAAATTTCGCTCTTACACGGAGAGCTGCGTTTCCTACACTTGCCAAGGTTGCCATTAATATGTTCACTTTACCACACAGTACTGCAGAATTAGAGCAAGTTTTTTTTTTTTTTTTCTTAGGCGAACCTTGTAAAAACAGACATAAGAAGTCAATTGTCTGCAGACAATTGATTTAAAAACAGCACTAGCTTCAGACCAACGATCCAAATGTGGCCATGTATGACCATAAGAAGTAAATAAGACCTAAAGATTTTTTTTTTTTTTAATGTATTTTTATTTGTTGTTTCGATTTGTTTTTTTAAATTGTCAGTAAAAAAAGTGTCAGTAATTTTTTTTTTTTTTTTAAAAAGGCCACTGTAAATCTGTATGTTAGTGAAAAACAAAAAGACAAGGTTAGCAATCCTGATTTTACTCTTGTCCATATTTGAACTGTTGTTTTTTATTCAGTAAATTGTGAAAGGTGGTTATCACGTTCACGTAGGCTTCAGGTTTTTCTTAATTTATTTAGCACACGGCCTTCAATTGAACTGTTTCTGGCAGATTCGGTCAGTCATTCAGTTCAGAGCAGTGCGTGAGATTAATAACCATAATTGACAGTTTCTGTCAAAACCATGTATAATAGCTTAAAAATGAAAATTATACATTTTGAAAATTGTGTAATGACGCTAGTTAGTTTCAGAAATAACGAACCTATGGCTATAACGAATATGGCCCCCAAATAATAAAATAAAAAGATAATATAAACACACACTGTCAACATCCTACACACTGGATGCTACCTCCAAAGTGAAGTCAACTCTATTGTTTTTATAAAAAGCGTTTTATGTTGCAACAAAGCTGGAAACTATTGATCGCTTGAAAAAATTAGTAATGCAGGCATATCTCTCGTGAATATGGGTTGTCAAAAAGCACTGTTTTTTTGGCTTGTTCAGCAACCAACCTTCAAAATAAAATCGATTAAAGAATAAAAAAAATGATCTGATGAACTTTTCATATCGGGTTGTTTTGTAATAAAAGATCAGTTTGGGATTCTTGCGTGTTGGATTAAGGTTTGCTGCACTTTGAAACGATTCATGTCAGATTTGATTTTGAATAAAAGTTCAGCTTCAATTCAGGATCTTTGCTTTTTGTACTGCGTTTTAATTCTTTAACGAATAGGATAAAGCAAAGGCAGAATACTGCGTACATGAGGCGAACAGGTACAAGCAATTCTACTTTAATTCGCAATCTCATCTCATTAACTTATTCCAACAGTTTATCCTTCATTGTTTGTCCTTTCACTATAACGAACCCCTCGACATAATGAACAAAAGACTGGGACCCTAACAGGTTCATTATAGCGAGGGTGTACTGTAGTATTATGAGCAGCACTCCAGATAAGCTGTGTACTGGATGTTTTTTTATTGAAAAAATATTAATTAGGTTGGATATTTAAATTGCATAGCAATTTTGCAGTACAGCTTTGCTGCACAGCTTGAGTTCGCATGATGTCAAGCTTTTTTGTACTTCGTTGGTTCCTGTCGTCGCAGTGGTCAATGATGAAGGTTTGATTGCCACAACGTGTTTGTTTATGATTCTGCAATTATTATTATTTTTCTTTAATTACACAAGTTATTCTATAAGGTCTGTTGGCTTCTTTCTACTTTTTTTTTATCTCCACCCTGTTTTTGTGAATTTCTGCAGGAACGCCCAGAATTACATATTAATTTAAAGCTAAAGCGCAAATAAGAACTCCAGCTGCAAAGCATTTGTTAAAATGATGCTAACAGCGTTGCGTTTGTTTAGTACATTTCACGCTACACTTCCTTCTGGTTTGCAATGATTGGAGAGTTAACTGGGTCTAAATTGGAGAGTAAATTACTCAATGATCCCAAACATTATCCGGAGTGCTCATTATGTATATTATTATTATTTTTCTCACAGAGTATGAAATCCCAGTCTACAGGGATATAGTGGAGGCAGTTGTAATCTGCAGCAAAGTAATTTTTCCAAATTTGTATCAGTGTTGTGTCTAAGAACCAGTATGCATCAAGGAAGCCAGTGCCAGCTGATGGCCTACAGTTAGCCTACAAAATCAGTCCACCCTACCTGAAACCTGAATTACAGGGAGAGGCACTCGTTTCCAAAATATTGCAGCAGTTTCTACATCCAATCCCTTTATTTATGTGTAAAATGACTAGAAAAACAATCTTAGAGTATTCTTGGTATAATATTAATCAAAGCACAACATAAATAATAATGTGCAAAAAAACAGGCTTATTGGTGTCATAAACAGCTGTGCGTCCTATTCACTATAGGTATGTCCCTCCTCTTTTGGCTCCCATTTCATATGAAAAAAGCACATTGGCCAATGAAACCTAACAGGAGTGATGTTCATTAATATTCTTTGAGTCAAGTCAGAGCTAGTCTCCATGGCAACCGTATCTAGTGAAGGATGTGCAGTGTCCTGAGGGAGAGGGGGATAATGAATGCTCAGCAGTGGTGTGTGTCCCTGACGTAAGTCTCTCCGGCTGCCCGATAGGCTGGTTCTCCTTCGACGCCCACCTGGACCCCTTTGGGTGGAAGCTGGACTTGCCAGAGCTTTAGTTCTAGAAGTCTGCCACTTTTTTTTTTGCTGCTGCTCCAGTCTCTCCAATACAATGTGCAGCTCAGTTTCCATTCCTGGCAGACTCCCTAATAAGTCTTACAAAAGAAGAGTGCCGTGGCTGCGTTTCACTTGACCTCAGCATGGTTGAAAAATCTGGATTTTTCTGAAGGACATTGACTATGCAGAAATTTATTGAGGCAGACTACTACGAGCTAGACTGGTATTATGAGGAATGCACGGATGGTAATGGTGTTTTTTCTTCCTGGCTTCATTTTGTTTCTGTGGTGTCTCTGGAATGATGCTGATGCAGTATGAGTGTCATTTCTTCAGTACAGCTACATATTGCATCAGAAGCGTGGCAGAGTACTGAGCTTACTGCAGGGTAAACGCAGCACAGATACTTTATGTATGAAAATTGTTATATGCTATTTCTTGAGGGTATGCATTTAAGATAGTAATTCTGGTTTGCATTTTTAACGCATAGGAATGTATATTTCTAGACATGAACTTGTACATGTCTGTTTGATTCTACTGCATTACAGTACCTATGGTGCCATTTTTCCATTTAAACACAAAGCCATTTTTTAATGTGAATAAGTAGATATGGAATTGAAGAATGTAATGTGTTTTCAGTGATGAAAAGTGCAGAACAAAGTAAACGTCTCTTTTGCCTTAATGGAGTCTGACTATTTTGTAGCCATTTTCTCTATTGAAATTACTATGAATACAATGGAAAACAATGTCGGAGTTTTGCTGGATAATAGAGAAGTACAGAAATGTATTTATTTGTTAGATATTTCCCCAGAGAGCCTTTATAAATAACGTATCTAAGGTTTGTTTAGGAAATCTCGTGGCATTTCTTGCTAAACTTAATGAATATGTTTTATTTGTAAAACATTTTCAATCAAATATAGATGGAAGTGAATTCAGGGACCTTGCACAGTAAAGTATAGTACTGTGCATGACAGGTTTTACTGTCAACATGTCTTAAAATGTTTGAAATGAGGGAAGACTGCTAATAGCTGCTAAGCTTGTGAAACTGGAGAAGTTTGATATGTGAACTGATGAACTATAGGTCTGGTTTGAGACAGTGACGGGATAATCTGTTGCGCTTTCTTAGGTTGGAAATGACTATAGCGACACCGATTCTCATGTTAAATCACATTTTTAGGGAGCTTTTTAAACCGGGAATAAACAGCAATGGTGCCAAAAAGCATGAAAGTCAGTGAACGATGGAAAACAGTGCCCCCAAGAGCCACAGTGGAAGTTGCAAGTTTTTGAATAGCTGATATACAGGAAGTGATGTTAGAGGTTGGTTGACAGAAATTGTGGCTCTCAATCACAGATATTTGGTGTCGAGTCTGGGGATGTTTTGAAATTCTGTTGCCCTTGGACTGAACCTTGAATGTATGTATAGAAGGTTTGGAAATAAAAACAATTATCTATTTCAGGTTTTACACAACATGACTGAATTAGACACATCCAGTGTCTGTTACAGAGGTCACAAGCTGCTAAGAAACATGATTCCAGATGCAGAATGCTACCCGTGCATGGGGTTGAGTAAAGAACCAAATCTACGTATAAAGTTAGATACCTGTTATGACCTATCCCTTTTCAAGTCAGATGTGCTAACTCATTTTCAATGCAGCTGATACTGTGTTTATAAGGTTTATTGCATTGAAATGTTTTACCAAAGCAGCATCTCCTCACACCTATAAGTCTCAAAGTGCTGGGGACTTCTTATCTTGACGTTGCCTGACATGCTGTGGGCTCTGCTGCAACACTACTGCAGTTGATGAGAATATTGATTGATGAGGCAATGGGAAGTCATTATTTTTTTTTTCTCCAGTTTGTAGCTGAGCTACAGTTTAAGACACACAAGAGAAGGGCAGTCTCAGTGTAGGGTGTAGGACTCCATGGGTCACGCTAACTCTCGAACAACCTGAGAGGCCATTTTTATTTAACATTATGAGAGGTGGTAAACATTAAAAGATGATATCGTTTAAAGATGGTGGGCTGCTCACATGGCCCTAAAATGAGAAAAAATGACAGAAGTTAGCCAACACAGAATTCAATACGCATGGAAAAAATAAGTGACAAACAGCAAGCTGTAATCTGCTAATATACCGTGAGGTTGTACTATTAAAGGTTAACCAACTTTCAAAGTAAACATCACTTGTTGGCAAAATTCCTGTGTTATAAATGCTAAATGTTTTTACCTAGATATGCTATCGCAAAGAACAACAGAGCTGTTCACCAAGTATGTTTTTAAAGGCAATTTAATATGTACTGTAAGTACACATGCACATACACACCTTTCTTTGCTTGTCTGATCCTTAAGATTGTCAGGCTTTAATCCGTACAAGCACAAAGCCACGAAAAACATGGCAGGTCTTGGAATGTATCGTACAGGATTTATTTGCATATCTAGTGACACAGAACAGCTCACATGAAACTACAGCAATGGTAGGGTATGGAGAACATACAACACATTGTACATAAGCTTTGGTAGGATCTACAATCTCTGAACTAATCTTTGTTGAATAAACTAACATTGCTGAAGAGCTTGATCATGGTGGATATGTGACGGATTACTGTATTTAAATAGTGAGGGGCAGAATCTGTAATAAACAAAGCAACACCACCATATAGCATGCCTAAAAATAAATCGCATGATAGACAGATGATTTATTAGTGTTCCGACCGCAGTGTCGCAAAATCTTCAGGCTGAAATTTCAGCACAACTGAGGGTGTTGTCACTCTTCTCTGACCAATCAAACTTCAGTATTTCAACCCTTTCTTTACATAGACACTGTAGCTGAGTAAGAAAACCAGGTTACCTGCTGAGTAGCCCCTCCCCTTCTGCAGGTGGACCTGTGCTGAGGTTTCCAGGCTCACAGTGAAGTTGCCATGGTGCATTTCAGGCACATACCATTTCAGCAAACAAATATAAAAGCAGAGTGTGTGAACAGTGAAGCAGACATAGCTGTGAAAGTTGTGCAGTTGTTAAAGTAATGCATGAGTAACCGCATGTGTTGAGATAGTAATTTTAAGCTGTAAAGATATTTTTTAAAAATTCAAGAAAGGTGGGTGGACCCCCCTCCACTTTAGGTAAACATGGTTCAGCACCACTGTTTACATACCTTAGCAAGCAGTGTTCTGGTGCCTTTATCGTGAGTAATGTTGCCCTTTATGAATGAAGGGAGCCAGTTGTGACAGGGGCATTTCAATGCCGGGGAGACTCGGGGATGGCAATCTGTTTTAGGGTATGCTGCCCAACCCACACCCAGGATTAAACTCTGACAATGTCATTGTTTCCTAATGAGCCTTTAGAAGAAAGCTTTGAGTACAACTGTCCACCAGAGTCAGAATGTAATGACAGCAATGATTTGGAAGATGCTATTGATGAAGAAGACCAGGACTCCTTGGAGGAAGGTACAGAGTGTATATATATATATATATATATATAATATATAATTTTATTTTTTTAAGGTGAAAAAAAGGTACATAACGGTATATTTTCCACAGGTATATCAGCTACACCCAATTACACTGTAGTCACCATTTACTAATATTTACTGTATATCCCATAATTCTGTGACAGTGAGGATCTATATAGTACATTAACAACATGTATTTAACAAAGTTGTCTTCCCGATAACTTTACATGTATTAAGCAATGTAACTGAAGTGTAGTTATAGTGTAGTTAATGTGTATGTGTGTGTCTATATATATATATATAGACACACACACACTGTCAGTGCTCCCTTGCTAAAATGCAGGTCTCATGGGACACACAATATGAGCGTTGTAACCGAAGAGTGTTATGAAAAATAACTCCCTCTCTATAACGCACATATAGTGAAGCAAAAATGTAACTTTCTGCGAAAATTAACCATGCATAAAGCACCATGTAATCAACGCTATATTTTTTACAAAAAAAAAAAAAAAAAAAAAACGTTCCCTCTCGTGGATCATTTTAATTAGCAGTTTTTAAAATATAAATAGCCTGGCTAAACGATGATCGGAGTTCAGTTTGAGGCGACAGACAAGCAAACCAGGTGCGAGAAGGAGAGCGGGTTGGTAGAAGGGAGAAGAGGGAATGGGCTCGCCCCAGGTTCGGCTGCTGGAGTGGGGCTGAAGCGTCTCCTCCCCATAGAGAAAGCCACAGCTGCTCTCACAGCAAAAAAGTAAATACATCAGGAAAGATAACAACGTAATAGGCCTAATATTTAATTAGTTATAAAATGAATGCTGAATAAGATGTCTGTGTTATAAAGTACCAGCGCAGCTTTTCTTCAGTTCAGAAACCATCAAAAGGGAGAGACAGAAACAGAAGTTAGACTGAGAAGTTATTTTGTAGTTTGAACAGTTTAGAGACTGTTGATTTTATGATTGAGTTTTTAAATGTGTGACTTCTTAAAAACTGGGATTTGAGGTAGTCTAAACACTCATGTTGCTTGTTTGTAAGGTGGGTGTGGAAAGGGGAACAATACACACTGGGACCTGATATGATCAACAAACGAATGTTACAAAGGTATTCTCACGTAAATTATTTTACCATCATAATGCAGGGCTGGGGTGCTGGAACTAGGAATGCTGGGGTTGCGGCAGCACCCCCTGGATTGAAGTGCTGTGCACCTGCTTCCATCGTATACAGAAGTTGTAGTTTTCTTCAGTTGCTTTCAACACCCCCACTATAAAAATTGTTCCAGCACCACTGATGCAGGGAGTTTTATCCATTAGTAATTTTTTGCAGTTGAGTTTAAACATGTCTGTTTTGCCTTCTAAGCAATTGCTTAAAGTTTCAAGGCCACTATTGGCCTACTGTTGCAGGTAGTATAGGAAGTGTGTATTTTTGACACAACCTGCGTAAGTGTGTATCAGTTGTACAGTGAGCCTAATAATTAAACAGTGGAAAGTGAGGAGTAGCTAGAAATATTTCCATTGTTTTAAATTGCATTTTAAAATAAAAATACATATATTTACAAAGTCTGTACATATATCATTTAAATGTGTTTTAAGACTGGATCTCCTATGTTTTTACCTTTTTTAACTAAAAAAAAAACAACCACCACACTCTACACACGCATGAGTCAACGATAAAAGCTTCATTATGTCTGATAACCAGTTGATTGTAAGAGAAGCGATTTTGCGACAATATATCTGTAGCCTTTCAAAGTAAAATGTTTCAATTTAAATGTGAAGAAATATGTGTAGACATTTTAAGCTTGTTATATACACTAATGGGCATTCTGATAATTAAAAATCACAAATAAGTAAGCCAACTACCTCCATTGAGAAGGTGCACTGGAATTTTGACGTATTATCTTGTGTATAGATGTAATTCCGGGGATAGAACATACGGTACGACAGAGTTCTAAAGTTACAAAACTGCTTTGTTAAATAATAGGTATGCATGTTTTAGTAGTGATTCGTTTGTTTTTGTGATTTATAATAAGTTTTTTATATGTATTTTATTATAACAGAAATCATTTTGTACAGCTTTGCTTAGCTGTCCTCTTGCCTAAACTGCATGACATCTTATAACAGTAAAAGGCACCCTACAGGTGTCGTATTACCTTATAGTGTATAAAAAAATATGAAATGGTTAAAGAAATATATTATGTATACGACTGCAGTATATATGTTGGGTTTTGTCACTTCATAATCCCAAAAGCTGATATTTGCATGCAATCTTCTTATTGTGGAATACTGATTCTCTTTATTGAAATGCATTCCTAAAGAATAACAATTTCTGTCTGTCAAAGTTGTGCACAGCAGGTGTGCCTGGAGTACAGTATGCAAATTTCCTGTTCAAACAATGTAGTTTGAAAGCACAGCTGTGTTTTGCCAAGGTTGAAAAGTGAGGTGAGCATTGTGCCACTCGGCGTTCTTGTGCTGCCCTTTGTGTTACAGGGTGCTAGGCACGCCATTATCTTGTTAACTGGTGTACAGTTACCTTGTATTTATAATCTGTACGATTGATTTAGAGCTCTTGGCTGTGCTCCCAGAGCAATGTCTGGATAATGGACAGAAGATCAGTGACGGTGAACTGAGCACTTTTTTGAGATTGTATTTGCAATACTGTAGATCATTTATAGACCAGGATACTTAGTGAAAGTACATTATCTAAGGAGGGTTGTTGTTTTGTACAATCTCTTTTCACTGAAAGGTAAACAGTTATCTGTATTTCCTAAGAGTGTACAGTGAACCCTCTGAAATGTGTTGTCCTCCATACATTTCATTCAATACAGTAAATATTTAATACTTAAGTAGTATATTAAAGGAAACTTGGTTATACAGGAAACTCAAGATGCGTGACTAGGTGAATGGGGGTTGTGAGCAGTCAGATCTGTTTGATAATTGACCAACAAACTCCAGTAACAAGGATGCATTGCAATCCCGAACATGAATGAAAGTGCTCAGGTTTGCCTGCTTTAAATAGCACAAGGCTGCCAGAACCTTGGTAGCCAGCAAAACACAAATGAATGTCTAAAAACTAAAACACATGGGCAGGGCTGTACATTTAGATTTTTAACTACTGGCCCCTTGGGCCACTGAGCTAGTGTTTTTACTGGCCCAGATGCAATTTTATCTGGCCCGATATATTTATATATTTTTTCATGATGGTTTTTATTTTCAGTATGTTTCTAACTGTGTATGGTAACCAAAGAGAGCCCACGCCTCAAAAGAAAGTGGCTAAACAAAGCCTTTCAATATATGTTACTTCAGCCACTTAACGTGTATATAGCAAGTGTTCCTTGTTTTTGAGTTATTTACAGGTTATTGAATAAACAAAGTAACTTGACATCGATTCATCTGACGTCAGTACTTGATGGCTAGTTGTAATTAGTAATGTTAAACTATTGTAATGTTGGAATGTATTTTCTATTTTGGCGAGGTTACAATATTTACACTAACATTGTTATAAATATTATTTGTTAGAATTAAGCACCTGTAGAATATTTAGGCTGCTATATGATAGGTGTTATTCTATTCTGAATACACTACAGCAAAAATTATTATTTGGTGGTTTGCGCAATATTAATTTTATAATATATTTAATTCAATAAAGAAAGGAAATAAACTTGTGCCTAAGGAAATAAGGTACAGAGGGAAGAAATCTCGTCTTGGAATCTTGTGTTTGAACACTTTGTGAACCCGGCTAAACTGTACCGGCTTACACTGTTATGCTGTCTAATCGTTCAGGTAATCGAATACACAAAAAGGTTGCACCCTGTGTATTCAAATAGGAAACTATTCGAAATTCCCATCACTATAATAATAAACACTATTAAAACAATATTCATAATACAAAATAATACCTATCATAGATAGAGCGTTGTCGCTTGTGTAGCCTTTCCCAAGTCAGCGCCAATCTTGCTGAGTGATACCAGCGAGTCCTGGAAAGATTCTGAACAGTATTTTAGACCTGAACGCATCTATGGCAAGCCAAATTGTCATTTAGAGATATCTCAAATTCATTTGTAGATATCTCTAAATCATTTCCAGATATCTCTAAATATTTGAAGACATCTTCAAATATTTAAAAAATATCTCTAAATCATGTTAAGGTATCTAAAATACATTTAGAGATATCTCAAACTGATTTACATATATCTTTAAATGGAGCTTTAAATGAGATATCTAAAATGCATTTTTAGATATCTTTAAATCGTTTTAAGATACCCCTAAATGTTTTAGAGGTATCTTTAAATACTTTTCAGATATCTCTAAATCATTTAGAGATATCTCTAAATAACATCCTGTTCATTTGAAGATATCTTCAAATAACTTCCTGTTCATTTAGAGATATCTCTAAATAACGTCCTATTCATTTAGAGATATCTCTAAATAACTTGATGATATCTTCAAATGAACAGGAAGCCATTTCAAGATATCTCAAAATGACTTCCTGTGAAAATGCTCTATGTTTTCAAGGGACTTCCAGTCCATTTAAAGATATCTTCAAATGAACAGGAAGTTATTTAGATATATCTAAAAATTATTTAGAGATGTCTCTAAATGAACAGGAAGTTATTTGAAGATATCTTCAAATGATTTAGTGGTATCTTTAAATATGTGGATTTGGCTAGCATGGTACGCCAAACTGTCATTTAGAGATATCTTAAAATTAGGGTTTTAAAGATATCTGTAAATCATTTGAAGATATCTTCAAATAACTTCCTGTTTATTTAGAGCTAACTCTAAAACATTTTAAGATATCTTCAAATAACTTCATGTTCATTTAGAGATATCTCTAAATAATTTCCTGTTCATTTAGAGATATCGGGCCATGGTTAATGTCGAACCCTGATGGGACCAGGTGGTGATCTGATTAATTGACAATCCGTACTATTGAGTTATGCCAGTCTTTATAAGGGAAGGCTTTATAAATGTCTTTAAAATTAAGCTGAATATACAAAAGATCATATTAAGTGAGTCCTGTGTGTTTTAGGTTTGTGTTTGCATACAGAACTGCCTGTGTGTGTATGTGTGTCTGTGTCTGTGTCTGTGTGTCTGTCCAATGAAAACAAATAGTAGAGGAGCTCTTAGTAATGTGAGGAATGAAAACAGACATGCAAGTACAAGGGGGCTTATATTGAACACCACTTCAGCAGCACACTGACTGCCAGTACCTGACAACATCACTGTCCAGTATGCTCTGTACAAGAGAGCATTTCTGCATTGTCATGTGGACGAGATGTGCAGTACCTGGTTGCTTAGTGATGGAAGTGGTGTAGTTAGTATTCATGTTTGTTTGTGTGCATTTAATAAAGCACTCTTAGTACTACATAGTATGTTAATATTTGTCTTTGTATTACTGTACTGTATTGAGAGAATATGGTTGACATTTTAAATTGGGAAGAAAAATAGGTTAAAAAATGTAACATTCTAAATACATACATACATGCATGCATGCCTACATACATGCATACCTACATACATAGAAACAGCGTTTGGTTATCATGTTGTCAGTATTTTGTCATAAGAACCATTTGAAGCAAGGCAGTAAATGGCACAAGGAAGCAAACCCAGATTTAGAATAGTAAGTCAATTTAAACAGTTTCCATTGTTGATTGTTTAGCTACAATTTTGGTGTGCTGCATGCTACCTGCATTGATAAGGAATGGACCTCTTTTTTATAACTAGGATGGGTGATGTATATTTTACCATGGGTGTTCCGTGTAGAGCTAACGTTATCAGTTTTACTCATTTACAGATTTACCCATTTGTTTCTTTAGTGTTAGTTGCTGGAGGAATCACATCCATTATTGTTAGTATTATATTCATATCAGAATCTCCATTTGCTATCATATATCCTGAGTGCTACATTACCAGCTAGAAGATTAGAGTATGTAACTTTTGCCCACACATTGCCCAGTTTCAGTCTAGGTTTGAGTAAATCTTTGTTTCATTTTCTTGAGTTGCTTTTGGTGAGATAGCATAAACGTGCCTCCTAAGTAGTGCAACGGGTCTTTTATTTAATTATATTTTGTCATGCCCCACGGTATGTTGAAATTCATACAGGTGTAAATATTAGTTTCACATTTTTACTTCAGTTTACATTATTTCCACTGTCAGCCACTGACCAGCTTGCTTGTGCTTCATTTTTAACTACTAATGAAGAACTTTATTAACCTACTGAATTTTCTGAGGTAGGTCAAGGCAGCCACCAAGTGCTACGAGGCTGAGCGCGAATCAGATTCAAACTAACAGCAGACAATGAAGCAATTCAGCAGTGGTAGACAAAGATCTAATAACCCCACTCGGGTTATGCCTGGGAACCACCATTGGCTCTGTTTAGATCCTCAATTTGTGACTGCACTGATTCAGCTGAAGTACATGAACAAGCACTGCATTACACTTGCAAATTAGGTTGTGTGACCTTTAAAATGAATTGTGCACAATGCTTAAACCTAATGAAAGCTTCTGTTTAAAATCATTATCCTGTTATCAGTCCTTTTTCTAGATTTGACTACATGTTGGTTTCTTCATTAGGCCCGAAATGTTGTAAACATTCATCTCCTGTTGAGCAGCCATGTTCAGTAAGCATGTGACTGGTAGACTGCTGGCAATGGAATCAGGTCTCTCTCTATATATGTATAAACCAGGGTATCACAAAAGGGAAGAACTAAATCTATTTAATATTTCTCACACAGATAATGCATTGATGCTAGCTGTGTATAAGCTTTCTCGCGTTTAGCTATAAAATGGAAAGAATTTGTGAAGGACATATAACTCAGACAGTAATTGAGGCCAAAATATACAAGAGAATTTATTTCAGTGGTTGAGTTAATACACAGGAGAATGTTACATTAAGGAAGTAGGGCAGCTCATGACCAATTAACCTTGTTTCAGTGTGTACGTCAATTATGATACTGAACAAGTCTGAAGATAGGAACAGTACTGAGAAGTAGTTTATTTGCTTTTGCGCTAACGAAAGTCAAGGTCAGCTACCATGTGGTAGAGCTGTACGGTTTGAATAAAATAGTCTGGACAAAGATTGTCAAAGCTAACAAAGTATTTGTTGTGGTTACAGAAAAATGTCTTGACACAAAAATGAAGGATGTTTCCTCAGGTGTCAGCTGGTGTTAAGCTGAGCTGCAAAGTGGCTTCAGTAGATGTTGCACAAAGTCACAGCAACACACAGAATATACAGTGTGTGTGTGTTTGTGTGTGTGTGTATATATATATATATATATATATATATATATATATATATATATATATATATATATATATATATATATATATATATATATATATATATGCCAGCTTTACAACCACATCTCAAGCCTGCGTGGAGAAAATCATGTAACCGTTAGACCCAAAACCATAAAAAAGCCCTTCTGCTGTGGCAGGTCTTATCAAAAAGAAGCACATACTCTGCTTCCCTTACCCATGTCTCCTCTCTCCTGTCTCCTATCAAATTGGCCAAGAATGCATTGCCTGTCTTTCCATTCTATACTTTACTATCTGAGTGTCATATGATTCAAACACATCCATTCACTCCCCCTTTTACACACACAACCCAATACTATGACCTGTGATGCATTCCAAGGCATGTGCCGAATTCATGCTGATTAGAACTAGCTGTATAAGCCTTGTCTGAGAGTGTAATAAACTTAAAGCTTACAGCCTTCATCTAGAGGGCACTATGGAAAATGATTGTTCGCAAAAAAAACACTTTCAAACCTATTTACCTTGAACTTGTGATAATTAATTGGGTATCCTTCCGCTGAGAAGTTTTATGAAAACATTCTAAAGGATCGCATACATAATTTAAAGAAAAAAAAACAAAAACGTTATTGAACGGTGCCAGATATCTGAATGGAGCAGTATTACTGAATTGTCAGTGTCTTGGTTTGTTGTTGTTTTTTTTTTTTAGGGCACAGGATTTGTTGCTTTTGTCGGTGCAAAGTATTGATTGGCTGGTTTTGGTGGATAATAAAATACATTTGGAGCAACTGTGTCTCTGGTTAGTATATGCTGTCGAAGATATGCACTGAGCTTTCATTAAGGCAAGTCAAAATCAAAAAGCCGCTACAGTACTTGCGCGGTTGGATTTAAAATTTCATTCACAGGTGATGCGGTGACGTTCCAGCGGGCATCTACTGTCTATTAAAACCCGCTACAGCTGGAAGCTGATTGGCTGATGATACTAAATCGTTTTCTAATCACTGGTTTCTATAGGCGGCCATTTTCAAATTCCAGATAGCATAACAATTCTGTTATATTATTTTAACCAGGTAATAAATTACATTGCGTTTACCATCAAAGTGCATATTGTATGTTTCATATTGTATCTTTACGTTGATCTTCATATCCCAGTAGACTTTCAACACAGATAACAACACAGCACAGTTTTGATGCACAGAATAGATACAATCCTGCCATCCATTATTTTCAATTAAATAAAACGCTGTTGGCATAGCAGACTGCCTAACCATCTTAATACTTACTGGCGGGTGGTTGTTTCTGAGACTCCCAGTGAAAGATATGCAGTGATAAGTTATTGCACACGATGTGACCATGTGGCACTGCCATCAAGAAGATGTCTGTTAATGGCAATTCCATGAGCTGAAACAGGCGGTGGTCCCTGTCAGTTTGCAATGAGGTGACTCATCGTTGATTTGATCATTGAGTGTTGTATGAGTGTCCCGAATACAAGTTCTTTACAGGATAGGGCACTAACCTGCTGCAGCAACATCTGGTCTGGATTCGTCGTGCAGATTGATATGGGTGATAGTGCTGGGCATTGTGATCATTATTGAGATGTAATGGGAATAGCATCTAGCTGTGATTCTGCATTGTCCTAGTGAGTGTTTAATTTCCTTCTCAGTGGAAATGAAAACCTACTGTATGTAACTGTTGTTTCAGAGTGCAGCCGTATTTATTTTGTGTGTAATGTACAGCATATTTCATTTTTATTTCTAAGAGTGAAGTATTAAATCTGAGTTCTTTCTTTATAGTTCTATGTGCTGAAAGAGTGGGCCAGATGACTAAAACATACAATGACATAGATGCTGTTACACGTCTGCTTGAAGAGGTGAGTCTCATGATTTTATACATGATCACTCCTGTGTCGCTGTGCATGTCCTTGTGAAAAGGGTTATTCCTCACTGTGGAACAGTGTTAGACCTAAGCTTTATTGGATCGCAACTTTGGATACCTTTACCTCAGTCACAGAAAGGACTGTTTTATGTCTGTCCCAAATAACTTTATGGACACAATGTTTTATGTTTATTGTTAGAAATCACGCATAAGTAATCAGCTAGTTGCATCAAAATTCCAGTACAGATAATAGGTAGCTGTACATATTAAATATGGGGCAATTCTAAAGTTAAGTTTAATAACAGTTCTGGGTTTTCCTTACGCTGCACATTATACATGGTACTATGATAAAGTTTACATAGCAAATAAAATCACATCTTTATTGACTCATGCCACACCAGCACAATGGTTGTTTTATGAAAAAGTCCATCGTGGAGTTCTAGTAATGTGGCCTCTATTAATTGTTAGGAGAAATTTAAAAACAAATGGTTGTCATGACGAAATCTAAACCTGCCTTGGTGCCTCACTGGGACATAAAGCTGCTATGAGAATATACCACAATAACACAGGCTTTGTGGTGAATTGGGTTTCCAGTTTGTATCTGCCCTGTAGTGGGTTTTGGACTTAGGGATATTACATCCAAGTTTGAGGGAACAGTTGCAAATAAATGTATAGGATCACCAAGGGCTGGCATTAAATGACTGTGAAGAAGCCTGTGGCTTTTACAGCAATCACTTTTACAAGGTCACAGCAGCACATTATCAGTTTTAATAATGTCCTGCAAGCCTACTCTTTCTTTAATCTTCTTAATGACTATGGTACAGTACCTCCACACATATTATTAAAAAAAAAAAAAAAAAAAAAAAGAATAATTGCTTTCTCAAATGTAACCTGCAAGTGTATCTGACATACGGTTTTGTTTGCATGAGTAGATTACACTTCCAATATTCATGATACTGTTTGTATTCATGCATGATTTGTATTGGTCTAATTTATCATTTATATTAGGTAGTATGCTAATCAAAATTGTGTCAAATTTAAAACATATATGAGTTTATTTAATATTTGAATTGAAACAAGATTGGATGACATTTTATTTTTTATTTTTTTTAACAAAAAAAAACAAAAACATTTTAAGAAACTCAACCTTTATTGCATTCTATCCCCAAGGGACAATACTGCATATCAGTATAGAGAGCAGTATTTTACAGTATTGGTATATTTATGTTAATATCCCCAGGCAGAATATTGATTGAAAAAATAGGCTCATGTTCTCCTAGTTACCACGGAAACCTGCCAGTTTCTTCTGTGCTGGTCACAGTTTGGACTGGTAGGTTTGTAGTTCAACAATGCAAAAGCCGCGGATGTCTATTTAAACCAAACCTTTGCTGTTGATGAGCTTTGTCACCCCTGTCAGCTTGTAATCACAATGCAATTTGTGTCCTCCACAGAAAGAGCGGGATTTAGAATTAGCCGCACGCATTGGTCAGTCACTGCTGAAGAAAAACAAAACACTCACAGAGAGAAATTATTTCCTCGAGGAGCAGGTGGAACACATTCGGGAGGAGGTGAGTACTGGAGTACTACAGTCACTCAGAAAAAGTACCAGACGCTCAATTTGACAGATTTTAAAGTAAACAAGCTGAGAAATTACCCTTATATTGATTTAGATTTTTTTTTTTTTTTTTTTTGTAGTTTTAATGACAGTTCTGAAGATGAGGCCCCGTGTAAAATGATTATTTTTGTATATAGCTTTTTATCCCTGTTGAAGTGTATCAGTAATTTTGCTTAAATGTGTGATATTTGAAAAGCAATGTGAAAAACACCCCCTCACACACTGTAGAAAATAGCCAACAGCAGTGCAAAAGCACACTTTTTTTTTGCTTAGAATTTATTAAAGCAAAATCTTAAAAAAAACTAAAAAAACTGAGAAATGTCAACAGGAAATAAACAATATATATATTTTATATTAAAGTATAGAATTTAGTATAGAGTTAGTTAATGGGTTAAAAAAGTGAATTTACACAGTGTTCACAACTAGATTATTGGGGGTAAGGTTAGTGACACACACACACACACACTGAAATTGCTTATTGTTTTTAATTGGTGCTATTTCTATTGGACAGTTAATGTAGGAATGGGTACAGTTAAGCTATCAATTTGTTGATCTATTTATATTATATCTGTGTAACACAATCATTTTGTAGTTTTCCCATGGTTATACAATGCCTTCCCATAGTTTACCATGTCTTTAAATATGCTTTGTCATACCTGTCTGTGCTTAGCTATGCTTTATCATGCTTTCACTGTGCTTTGTTACACTTTACTATGCTACCCCCTATATATATATATATATATATATATATATATATATATATATATATATATATATATATATATAGATTTAGTCCTGCACTGGATAAAAGAAGGACAAAATGAGGCACTATACTCTATCAAACTAAACCATTCTTTATTTAGTGTAACAGAGGTGGGCGTTTTGTAATGTTTATTACACAATAGTTATATTTTCTAAAACATTATTGGTAACTCTGGAACAAGCACTGTATTTGCTTTTGTAATGTGCATCGGTAATGGGGTTACTGTTTGTCCAGGTTTCTCAGCTGCGCCATGACCTGTCAATGAAAGATGAGCTGCTTCAGTTTTATACAAGTGTTGCAGAAGAAAGTGAAGCTGATTCAGCCTGCTCAACTCCGTAAGTCTTGCCTCTACACATTAACACACATTCTCTCTTTAAGCAGATGCTTTGTATCAATGTCTCTGTCCTAAAGAGCTGCATTGTTAAATTTCACTATGAATGAGCACAGATCAGGTAATAAGCTAATCAATCATGTGGATAAAAAACTGTCCTAGAAATACATTCCTTTGACTAAAAGGCAGGTTGCAGTAAAGGTGTAGATATTTTTAGCCATATGTCGCACCCTTCACACCTAAAATTAACTTTTCATATTAGTCTGTTTCCTAAAAACTTGAATTAAACTCTTACATTAAGTAGTACTTAGTCATGAATATCTCAGGCATGTATAATGCTAAATCATTTGTTCTTAATGTTGTATTAATATGTGCAGGATAAGGCGGAATGAGTCTTCGTCAGTCCAAAATGACTTTCCCCATGATTCTCTGCAGAGGAAACTGAAGGACCTTGAAGAAGAGAATGTTGCCCTTAGATCAGAGGTATGGTGAGAGCGTACAATCTACAATAACAGTGTCTACGTCTCCAAAATGGGCATTTTTAACATGTGGGACATGGGTTACAGAGCTCTCCTTTGCATGACTTGGCACCTACAGCCCCATGGAATCCCTTTCTCCATCATACTGTATGTTTATGTATGATCAACAATAATGGAGCATATACCTTCCCAAGATTGGGTATACTTGAGCTGGAGTGACCCGTTACCAAGCGTAAATATTGCTAATTTTTAAAAGTAGCAGGTGGTGGGGGAGAAAAGTTTCTATAACTATTTTGCCTGCTGTTGCATTGTTCCAAAAACAAATACCTGTACTGTGCTGTTCTCTTGCAATAGGCTTGTCATTTGAAGACTGAAACGATCACTTACGAAGAGAAGGAGCAACAGCTTGTGAACGACTGTGTGAAGGAGCTAAGTACGTCATTCGACATTTCTTCAAGATGCTCATCACGGTTCCAGCACTAGGTGGACTGGGTAGTAGAGAGTTTTAGAAATAATAAAGCATGAATTGTCTACCCTAGATCCAGGGATTGAATCCAGTCTGAGACAATGATTGAAATCCTTACAAAGTCTTTTGTTCAGAATAGCAACTGCTGGTTCCTGCTTCAATTGTTCAGCTTCAGGGAAGCAATATATAAATAAAACTGTGGTAGTACAGTTAAGGAAAAGACCCCTAACAGAAGCCACTGATAATAATGATTATAAGCAATTGGTTCTTTTTTTTTTTTTGTATAAAACATTTTTTCTTTTACCAAAGGAGATGCACATGTTCAGATCTCTTCCATTGCTGAAGAGCTAGCCAAGAAAACTGAAGATGCTGCCCGGCAACAGGAGGAGATCACCCACCTCCTCTCCCAGATAGTCGATCTACAGAAGAAGTCTAAATCAGTAAGAAAGTAGTGATTGACTTGAGCCATTCTGGTCACTCCACAGCTCTGTTACAACCACAAATGATAAAGCATTATGTTTAAAAACACACTGGGACTATGATTTTCTGTTTTCACGAAATACAGCTCATAAAAAGCACCTGTCTTCCCCGGTGTTTATTAATCTAGAGTAAATGTAATATAATTATATGGCAATTTTTGGCAATTAGATTACTTCTTCCCTAGCCCTTAGGTGATGGTGTTAACTGCACAATTTCCACCTCCTCCAAACCTAGAGGTTACACCACACCGAGACTTGCTAAACAGGTAGTGCCAGACCATCATTGTGATTTTCTTTATGGAATATCATTAAATAGGGAAATAAGGTTGTTTTACCTCTTTGCAGTACGCAGTAGAAAATGAAGAACTTTCCCAACATCTGGGGGCTGCTAAAGATGCCCAGCGACAGCTCACGTCTGAGGTGAGTGTTGTTTTAGTATCTGTATAGGCACAATATGTTTGTACCTGCTAGCTATTGAAAGCTGTACCTTGCTTGGGAACCACTTGATTTTGATGAATGCATGTCCGTTGTTATGAGACACTTGATTGGCTGAGCAATTGTGTATCTGCATCCTTGGTAAGGGATATGCCAGTGCATGTTACTGACACACCCTATTTTGTTTTCTATTGTTCCTTAGTTACGAGAGCTGGAAGACAAGTATGCAGAGTGCATGGAGATGCTTCATGAGGCGCAGGAAGAGCTGAAGAACCTGCGCAACAAGACTATGCCCAACAGCACTCCCCGGCGCTACCATTCGCTTGGGCTCTTCCCGATGGTAGGTTTCTTTCAACCCTAGCCCCAGTGACAGCATTCTCACCTTGACACACATGGACTGTTACTGCTAAAAAAGATGGAGAAATCTTACAAAGTATTTATATATTCTGTTTTTTAGGACTCGCTGGCAGCTGAGATTGAAGGCACCATGCGAAAGGAACTTCAGCTGGACGATCCCATTGCTGAAGAGCAGAAGTATGTGGTGCTGCTCTTTTTAGCCACCACTTGATTTAGATACAGTGAATTCTCATTAAAACAAACTCAGATTATACAAATTTCCTGATGCTAAATTTAGCAGTTCTTTGTTGTAACTTACTTCTTATAACACAAATTCCCTTATCACAATCTTTTTGAAATAGCTGTAAATTCAATAAAGAATGACAGTATGCAGTTTTAGACTCCTGATAATACAAATTACTGGTAATATTCATTATTTAGCTGGTCCCATCATATTCATATAAATGATAATTGACTATGTGTGGGGCCTGAGGTGTAAGGAAAGGCTGTTAGGTTGTTAAAGGTATTTTAAAATGAGAGTGTGTGAACAGATAAACAGGTGTTTTACAAAGGGTTAAGGTAGCTTTTGTCAAAGAATGCTCAATGGGAATGAACCACTTATATTTTCAGGATTCACCACAAGCGAGTGTTTGAGACAGTGAAGAACATCAACCAGACCGTGAAGCAGAGATCACTGGCTCCCTCTCCCATGAACATCCCCGGGTCTAACCAGTCCTCCTCTCTGAACTCGGCACTCTCCAGCTGCATGAGCACACCACACTCCAGCTTCTATGGAGGAGACATCAGCAACATTGTTATAGACAACCGGACGAACAGCATCATCCTGGAGACAGAGTCGCCTGATGGCAGGTTTGTCCAATCACAATTTGAACACAGCCTTCAAAGGTTAATTTGAGGATTCTGAAGGGGTGTCTTTTCACTTCTGGGAGTTATGTGAAGGGACTTGTGTGTGATTTGGAGATGTGCTAATTGTCTCCTGTCTGTCCTGTTTTTTGTAGTGAAGACATGAACAAGAAGCCAGGGACCCCGGGGACACCAGGCTCCCATGACTTGGAGACTGCTCTGAGAAGACTGTCCCTACGGCGTGAGAACTACCTGAGTGAGCGGCGCTTCTTCGTGGAGGACCGTGAGAGGAAGCTACGTGACCTGGCTGAGAAGGGCGAGCTGTACAGTGGCTCCCTCACCCCCACCGACAGCATCATGTCACTCAGCACCTACCACTCAGGCCTGTCAGGACTCTCCTTCGTCAGCCGCTCCTACTTGCCTGAGAAGCTGCAGATCGTCAAGCCTCTCGAAGGTGACCGTAGGAGGCCCCGGCCCCTCTCTCTCCTCCTCTTTGACTTTATCTGGTCTCTCATGCACTACAAGAAATCCGGCAGTCTCTCCACTCAGTATTCCTTCTATTTCAGGGATAGCCAGCCCCGCTGCTGGTTTGAAAGCCCCTGAAAAGCACCCACTCTTACCATACCCAAAGCCTAAACTGGTGCTGGTATCGCAGGATACTACTTCCAGTGCCTAGTTCAGAGTTTAACTATGAACGTGATTACTCACATTTGAGCTTAATCAAGAATAATTTTGTCTTGGTAAGATCATAGTACTGGAAGTCTGAAATGGCATAAATTGCTGTGCAGTGGGAGTGTTGGTCTAGAGGAGAGGTTTTGCTAAAATAATTCATACCCCTAGGCATACCAAAGCATAGGATACATGTATTGTAGAGTTTCAATTGAAAACAACATGGTTTTATAAGTAGAACAAATAATATGCATAGAAAATATATATATATATATATTTTAAAACACAAAGTATCATATATATATATATATATATATATATATATATATATATATATATATATATATATATATATATATATATATATATATATATATTATATAAAACGGTTCATCCCAAAAGGACAAAGTAGACTGCTACTAAATAGTGGCACGTGCTGGAGAGTAGTGGATCTGCATTAGACATAACACTTATGTTGAACTGGAAAAACACATATTTTTCACCTGTCTGTAACACCATAACAATGTGGTTATAATTACTATTACTGAGCATTGCCAGTTAGATGTTACAGTTATTTGAACTAAAGGTATTGTTATATGCAATTCTCATAGCCTTCCGTTTTAGTGGCTACAGTAGTGCACTTTAATTTGACCCTTTGATGCGATTGGCATTGTTTTAAAAGATCAGTGTGAGGGTTTTGGTTCAGATTAAGCAACCAGTGTGTTCTTGTACTGCAAGCATGACAGATACTCTAGGTGCTCTAAAGGTTAAGTAACCCTTTGGATGTATTAATGATCTGTTTATTTGCAGTTCATTTTTCTTCTTCACTTCATGCTATCTTTTACATTCTTTGTGTTGTATCACATTTATCCAGAAATGTATCTAATCATATATTTGCTCAGCTTTTTTCTTTACTCTTTGGAATGCCTTTCTAATACTGTCTCTTGTTTTGTGTGTGTGTGTGTGTGTGTGTGTGTGTGTGTGTGTGTGTGTGTGTGTGTGTGTGTGTGTGTGTGTGTGTGTGTGTGTGTGTGTTTGTGTGTTATTTACTTTGTTTACATCTTCAATAAAGACTACTCTTTCTTAACCATTTCCCTTTTGCTTTCTTTCTGTCCTCCTCCTTTTGGTTATTTCTTTTAATTTTGAACTTCCCTCTATATAGCACCTAATCCTTTGAGTACACGCTGTAGCACTTGTGTTCAAAGGTGTTTAGCGAGAGGGGTTTTAAGCCTGGTATTTATAGATTTTAAGACAGTAATTACATTTTTTATATCATCTTTATCTTTTATACTTAAATTCTTAGTTGAAAAAATGATCACGTGGGTGTGCAGCGGTTATCTTGGCCCCATGTAAATGTGATTTGGTTTAGAGATTTTTCCATTTAGTATCTATTGCAAAGGGGTGATGAAATTGTTATTGCACGCACGTAGTGCTCATGGTAAAAACCTTATTTAGAAATGTTGCTTTTACTGGACCGATTGTTGAAAACGGATATTAGTAAGCCTGGAAAATATTGATATAAGCAATAAATAGCTGACCAGTTATACAGATGTTCAACATGTAGTACAATAAAATATCGGTTTCCATAACAGGATTGTCATTGCTTAAGACATGGGCCTGCTTTAAACCAGCGGTCGACCTGAAATGAATTCTGGTGGTCTCCTGCCAGGTGAGATTGGAAGCTGGTCTGCATTACAAATGGCTAGTTTTACAGCCCCCATTGATAGTGATCTTGTCATCTGTAACTCCAAAAGGTTTCAAAATCTGAATTCTAAGGTAAAACTCAAGTGGTCAAGTAGACAATTGAAGAACGCACTAACTGAAAGATGTGTCTGAGTTTCTTATAAGTTTGACCTTAGTTCTAATCTTGAACTGCTGTATCTTACCTACACCAGGTGGGAAACTCGTAATGAGCATGTGATTTAGATGTGTCCTTGCAGGGCAACAGCCACAGACAATAAATTATCATAAAGTCACTGTGAGTGGAAAGATAGTCTAAATATCACTACTGAAATCCTTTAGGCTTTAACCACTCCTGCCTCAACACATCACATTCTTTGTAACCGCTATAGTATATTATGCTTGCACACCAGCCTCAAAAGCCAACCATTTACATATTTGTTTTATTACCTTTAATCCTGAAGGCATTTTTGTAGGTTAATCTTATACACTACCCTATTTTCTGATGTCTGTCATGTTATTCCTGCAGGTTCAGCCACTCTGCATCACTGGCAGCAGCTGGCCCAGCCCAATCTGGGGGGGATCCTAGATTCGAGGCCTGGTGTGGTCACCAAAGGCTTCAGGCCTCTGGAGCTCGACCTGGAAGAGGTGTACCAGCTTGCAGACTTTGAGGAAGACGAGTCAGGTGACCTTTCTTTCCAGGAACTACCTACCTCAATCCCTGCTCAGCACATGGAGACCTCAGGTGAGAGGTCGCGAGGGGAGCAAGTAACTGTTACAGAGAGCGGCACTTTCCCCAACCAGGCCCAGCTTGACGTCGTGGAGACACAGGAGCAGAAGGCTGCTGATGGTGAGGTGTCTGGTGAGGGATCCTCCTAATGTCCTGTGGAGTGGGACATCTGACAAGATGTTGAATACTGGGGAGTTCATTCACATCACCATCGTCTTGACTTCCATAACACACACAACACAATCCTGTGTTGTTGTTTTTAAGTATATTATTTTATTTTATTTTTGGTTTAATTTGTAAATCTCTTTGGGGGGTCAAAAAAAATCATAAACCTATTGGTGACCTTGAAATGAAACAGTGAAACAAGTATCCTCAGAGAAAAAGGCTGCTACAGAAAATAAATAACTGCACAGAATACTTCTGACTGTTTAATTCAAATTGAGTTTTAGCAAGTCATGCACTCAGGTATTAATGCTGGTCCATGTTGTCAATGGTTTAAAACAAGCAGGCAGTATATTCCAATTACAAAAGGCCTAATTCTAAGGAAATTGTGTAGCAGATTAATTTTAATACAGTTTGTTTCCTTTTGCTACTTTTGTAGTTTTAATAAAAAGTATATTGTTGGGCTGGCTGTACTAGCAAGCAATGAGTAACTGTAGGTCACTTTATAATCAGCAACATATCCCTACATTGAATACAATGCTTCAGGTCTCCTTTTGATATTCATAATATTGACTTTAGTAGCCGTCATCTCTCGGGAGTACTGTTTTTAGCAATTGCTACAGTATGCTCCTTTTCAATCTGATTAATAAGGGGACACTAAGCTGCCTGAGTTGTCTTTTCTTTTTTCTTTTTGTCTTTTCTTTTTAAGAATGTTAGTAATTTTTTTTTTTTTTTTGGTTTCAATCGCACTCACTTGAAATTAGTGTTTTGTTTCCCCATTTTTTTTTTTCCTTTTAAATTCACCATCTTGTCAGAATGATTTTCTTTGGTGTTTCATTTGGAATTGATTTGATTTGTTGCATCATTTAATTTCTAATCATTCTCCTTTTTAAATGTTTCATCCTGGGTAGCTTTCAGTGTCGGAGCCTTGGACAATTCAATATCACAACATTCCTAATGTAAAAGGCACGGTCGCAAACGCTTCGGCAAAAGCGAATGCAAACACACCGCATATGCCCTTATGTCATTAATCAGTTTTGACCATTTTATTTTTCCTTATCAGGCTATTTAATCTTTATGTAACCAGGAGAAGGGTCCATGAGTACCCAGGCCTCCTAGCTATGCTTGTAAAATACAATCCTATATCATCATGGCTCAGTATGTTGGACTCCTGCCTGAAATATTAGGGAATGTTGTGCCTCATAATCCTTTGACTAATCACGTTCATTACTTGATGTGTGTGTGTTTTCTGTACTTACTAAACTGTTGCACTAAAAGCTGCCTTACTGAACAATACCTTGAACAGTTTACCTAAAAAGAACAGTAAACCTTTTAAATAGAGGGAACTGGCCACAGTGGAGACAGATTTATGCATTTATCGTATTCCCCTTTTGCAAAGTTATACTTATATTTTGGTAATAAATTATATTATATATATATATATATATATATAATATATATAGAGAGAGAGAGAGAGAGAGAGAGAGAGAGAGAGAGAGAGAGAGAGAGAGAGAGAGAGAGAGAGAGAGAGAGAGAAATTATTTGCACATGTACATTATTTCGGCTAGTGCCATCTGCAGTGTAATTTACAAAAATATTTGGAATAGTTAGTAGACAGTTTGTAATATTACTTTTAGTATTATTGTTTGAGCTTAACGTTTTATTGTATGGTTTATTACAAGGATGTTATCCAATAAATATATATTTATTACGCAATATGTACTGGCAACCAAATCCTTCTGGCTGTTTCTCAAAATCCTGTTGCACCACTGTAGGTCTAGATTCTCATAATGTAACGCAGCTTTGTGTTTTATATTTTCAATACAACACTATATGTTATAGGGATGCCTTAATGTATTTTCTTTCTCTTTGTATTCAGTTTATCATCCTGGTAAATGTATGTCCCACACCAGCTCCACCTACACTTTCACCACCTGCCGAATCCTGCACCCCTCTGATGAGCTCACTCGAGTTACTCCAAGGTGAGCGTACAGATGACAGCCTACAGTACTCTGTCAATCTCCACTGAGGGAACAATTCAGGTTTTATTTTTTGCAAAGAGATTTAGAAATGTTAAAGAGCTCCTGGGGATACAAAAATACTCCATGCTGTTCAAGCCTTTTCAAATTGTGTTTGACGTGTTTTTACTTGTTTCAATGTTTATGTCTTGGCAACTTTTATGTTTTAACCGCACATTGGTCTTCATCAACGGTCTTCGAAACATGGCTATGTCTGATTAAATCTAGTACAGAGGTGTGGCTTCAAATAGCTTTTGTACAAGCAAACCCTTTGTGAAATATATATGTGCCTCTTTCGCTTAAAAAAACCTAAGCATTTTTGCAGAAATAGTCCAAGACACAACTGCACTTTCAGCTAATTTGCTTGGTTCTCTGTTGCTCAAAGTGATGAGGGCCAAAAAAATCAGGCCACGCAAAGAAGGGGTGTATCTGTTGTTTACAATATCTTTGGAAGCCAGACATCCATACTAGATACTACAGAATGTAGACCTGTTTGAAAAACCTTTATTTAAGACATGTGTCAGTCTAAAATGTTGCCAGTGTGTTAACATTTAAACATATAAATAACAAAAACAATACATGAGTTAATAAATTATTTTGGTACCCCTACCAACTTGCTGTTTAAGATTCAGTTAGTTGCTTTGAGAAATTAATCTATAACTGCAGAACAGACACCAAATGACAAAAAATTATTTTTATGCATAAAATGTCCAAAACTATACATACTTACATCGTGAACTCCCGGTCTCTGTGTTTCTTGGGACAGAAGAACAAACCAATCTCTTAACAGTGATGAGATTCTTTTATTTTTTGGGCGGATTTACTAAATGTTTCGCAGTCTGGTAAATTTGAGTTTCAGATTTATTTCTTTTTAGGCTGTTTCAAAAAAATTGCCTTACATGTAAGAATGTGGTTTACCCTGATCAGCAAGAGTAACTAGCTTATATATCATAGTTTAATTTTGATTGGTAACTAAATTGGCAGCAAATATGATTGCGGGAAAGGTAAAAATTACAGGAAACTGTTGAATTCTCTATTGCAAAAGCCTGCTTAATTTGTGCAGAGGCCAGGACAAAGGTCACGCCCTGCACCAATCCTGCCTTTTTGCTGAAGACTATCATGGCGTTCCATATGAACCAGTCTGTGGAATTGGAGGTTTTCCATCCACCTCCTTTCCAGTCTGACAGGGGGAGACAACTTCATACACTCTGCCCAGTTTGGGCCCTGGCGTGTTATGTTGACAGGACAGAAAGATGGAGGAGTCCATACAACATTTTGTCTGCTATGGGGCGAAGTCCCATGGTCAAGCCTTGTCTAAGCAGCAGCTGTCCAAGTGGACAGCAGACACGGTCAGGTCTGCCAGGGGCATGGCAACTTTTTGGGTTTTATTCTAGGGTGGATCTGTCAAGGACATTTGCAATGCAGTGGTGTGGGGTACTCCCCATACCTTCACTAGGTTCTACTACTGAATATTGTGGATCCTCAAAACCCTACTTTGGAACTAAAGTGTTAATGGCGGCTTCCCAGTCGACCCTTACAACACATGCATAGAGGTGAAATACTACCTCAATTTTTTTACCCTAGCTACTTGTTACTGGGGTACTGAATGGTAACGCACAGGGCAGCCTCTCAGCCTTAGCTTTGTAAAATTCCGGTCATTCTGCAATCTTGCCCTTGCGATGGCTTTGGTATACACACCCATTTGACAATGGTTACATTTTGTACTTGAAAGGGAACTTTAGGTTATTACAACTCTGTGTCACTGATGGCATTAGTGGTGCGTGTGGGTGGTGACTTCAGACCAGAAAAGCAGTACACAGCAGATTGAGGTACAGCGCAAACAAAGATTTAAACAAAACACAAAAAACTGGGCACATTGGCCAAAGCAAAATAATTAAACAGAACGAGTACCTACAAGGTCTCACAGTTGGTAGCAATTGTTTGTCTTTCTCTTACTCACAGTATTTTTTCACTATCCTCCTCTTAGCTCTCCCACACCCACACTTAATGAGCCAGGCCGGTCTCTTTTATATCCTGTGGCTGGAGCCTTAACTACCACTTGATCAAACAGTTACCTTATGAAGGCTCCAGTCACATGCTCACAGGTTTATTTAAGGATAGGGAAGTAACCCCATCCTTTCTAAATAATAATAATGCCGGCTTTTCACCAGCCACATAATAATAATTAATAATGACGGATGGTTTTCGTCCGCCCGCATAAAACACAATACAGTATTAATACAAGTGAAATCATAATCATACATAAAATAAATACACAAGGGGTGGGAATCCCATCACACTGTGGTTCCCTGAAACAGAAATGTAACCATTAACTTTCAAGGTCGCTGGATCCATGATTGCAGCAGGCTTGAAGGAAAAATGACAATGAGACCTGTGAGCGCAGTCCTTTTGATCTCTCGAGGGCAGGTCAAAGAGTAGCTTTGGTATACTATATTCAGGATTCGGGTCTTTAGGAGGTAAATACCCATTCGGTAATGGTTGCATTTCTGTTTCAGGCAACCAGGGTTATGATAATATCCTGACGATTTCTCCCTTTCCCCAGAGCCAGACTAGTTGTAAACGCAAGGTTGTACATCAGCATCAGTGCAGCAAACATTTGGATAAAAATATTTTTATCCAAAGAAAATACCCAAGATGGATAATGCATTACGAAAAAAGCTGAAAGTTCACTCTCAGCAATTTTTTGTGATTTTCCTATACATCAGTGGACCAGCAACAGAGGCAGTGAAGCTTACATGAGCCTAACAGTTTATTACATATCAGAATGGAAATTTCAAACACACTGTCTGGCAACCAGCTTTCATCCCCCAGGACCACAGCGTTGAAAATATTCAAGCCTTTTTTTCAAGAGCTACTTTCTTAATGGAACTTGAACATCTGCAACCTTGCTGGCATAACCACAGATAATGGGGCAAACTTGAGAAAAGCCTTTACAGAGCTGCTTGGCTTGTCTGCAGTGTGGCTTAACTGCTTTGGCCAGAATCTGAATCTGTCATTGGAAAGGCCTTAGATATATAAACACAATAAAAACTCCTGTGAGAGCTTGTCGACATCTTGTCCAGGGCTTTAACCGAAGCTGGGAAAGGAGAAGGGAGCTTCTTAAAAAGGAGGTTGATCTAAATGTCCCTTAACACATCATTATTCATGATATAGTTACCAGATGGGGCTACACTTATTCCATGGTGTCCGGGTTCATTGAGAAACAACAGGCTGTGTGTGTTACTCTGGCATATGATAGAAGTACATGGCATTTACTGCCAAGAGACACAGATTTTGCTACCCTAGAAAATATATTGGGCTGTTAAACATCTTCACAGATTCTCTGGCTGCTGAAAGCTATGTCACTGTATCAGCCCTGAAGTCAATCCTGACAGGCTACCATAAAGCATGATCTGACTGGAAGGTAATAATAGACATTGCTTGTTTCTTAGACCCCAGATTCAAGGACAGCTTCTCTAAAAATGTTATAGACAAACTTGGCATCACAGAAAATGAGGCAGTAGTAATTGCTACTATTGTTAAATCGCACCAGCAAGGAGGAGGCCTATCCACAGGAACAGAGAATGCTGCTGAATGTAACGCAAGTGAAGAAAAAGGCTTAGCACCAGCTACTGCAGAACATTACCAAAAAGCATCAGCTGCAGATGAATGTTCTGAAGTGGAGGACTGCAGTGAAGAGCCAGCAATGAGATCGCTCATTGTTTAGCTTTGCCACAAATCACCGCTGACAAAGATCCTCTGATGTGGTGGATTAAACATGCAGCAGATCTAGCTAGTTTGGCCAAGAACACTTCCTGTGTGCCATCAGAGTGGGTTTTTGGCTCTTTGGGTCATATATTGACACCATTTCAGTCAAACTTAAAACCACCATAACTTCAAAGGAAAATTGAAAAGCAAGGAATACATATCTTTTGACTGTAAATTATTGTGGTGGTGCCTGTTTTAATTAACTACCAGGTCTGACAGAGATACAATGAACCTTGGTTGTAAATCTCCCTCCCGACCTGTGAGGGTACTAAGCGAGGACAGAGTTTTTTGGACGGGCTGGCTTGACTGTTCTTTCCCAGGGTCAGGAAGTCTGTTAGTCTGGAAAAAGGCAAGACTGTGTTTCAAGAACGTATTGACCTGGAAGGGAAACAGTGTAGCAGCTGCAAATTGTAGGCAGCTGCATTCGTTTACCAAGGGGTCATGCGTGACAGCATATTAATCTTGAGTCTTTGTTTTGTTCTGTGTATTGTTGCTTGTAATCATAAGACGGCTAACGCATTCTGGAGCTGTTGCCAGAGGCCAGCACAAACACGGGACAGTACTTCACTTGTATCACTGTAAACTGTATTGTACCACAGTACCTAATTCATGCACTAAATGGACTTGTGTATTTGTTTTGTGTTTAATGTGGGGATACAATAACGGAGACTATTATTTTGGGACCAGCCCAGGGATTATAAATGTAAGTAATACACGCCGCTGTATTACTTACCAGCATTATTACTTGCTGTTTGTTTCGCCGTCAGGCACTAAATAAAATAAACAACCCTTTTTCACCTGGATTACAATTATCTGTCTGTTCTTTGATCACCTGTATCTGCACAGTATTAACCACTTTGTCACATGCAATTAAACTGTTATTTCTATAGTTAACCAAAAACTCTGAAAAAAAAATGCTCGTCAAAACTTTTGATTAAAATTACTACTAAGTTTATTTAGTACTTAGTGCAAATATAGTTTTTTTTGTCTGCTAAACAAGAGATACACTTTTTCCTTTACATGATACATATGCTTCATAGTACATTAAGCAAAAGTTGAGCATTTAGAATTTTAACAAAAGTTAACATAAGAAGTTATTTATTTGTATTTTGTAAAATATACTATAAAGCAGGGGTGTCAAACTTGTTTAGTTTGGCGGGTCTGCTCTGATACCCTGGCACTTTGTGTGGGCCGAGTGACAGTTATAAAAGTACAAAAAGGAACCCAAAACCTCAAAATTATTGTATTTTAACAAAAATGAGCATACGTATTTACATTCCCCTAAATAGCACATATTGATTATTTTACTCGCCGTCACCTCTTAGAACACGAGTACAAACCTGCCTCCAGCAAGTTCCGTCTCATGAGCAACACAAAATGTTGCTGTGATTGCTGTCAATCACCAATCACATAGGTGAGACGGCAGTGCGTCAGCTGATTCGAGTTACGACACCAGTGATATCAGAACAAGGGTTTCATGTCTGATTTGTAAGTTCTGTAGTGACAAGTGTCATCATGTCTTTATCCGTGGAGAAAGGTGGAACAAGAGTGCCGTGTGTTTTAAGAGAAGTGGGGGATTTTGTATTTCTTTGAGGGCATGAATTTAAAGCCAGTGTGCTTTATCTGTAAGCCATATGTGTCTGCTGTGAAATATACAACATTAAAAGAGACTATGAAGCAAACCATGGCAAGAGATAGGATACATATACAGGAATGTTAGGTGAAGAGAAATACTGAAGAGAATTAACAGTCATTGGAAAAGCAGCAATTGGTGTTTACTAATGCTTGTAGCATAAGTAATGCTGCTGTTAAAGCAAGCTATGTGATTGCTCACAAAATAGGCATTTCTTCAAAACTATTTTCTGATGTTGTTTTTGAAGAAATGCTGTAAAAGCTGCTGAAATAGTGTGACCTGAAACTGGCAAGCTTTCTCCATCACGAATATCAACAAATCAAAATGTTATTCTCAGCTTAACTCGATTCTCAAGATATCCTCAGCCCAGTCATTTGCAGTCACTAATATTATTTGTCCTTATCTTTTAGTGAGTGTTAAATAAAAAAATGGATTTGTATCTATGTATATTTTGCAAATTTCTTTTTGTTTTGGGACGAACATGGAATTTTCACGTTCGGATGTTCGTTTTCAAAACGTTATCAAAACGTTATCAAAGCCATTATATTGTAGCGTTAGTCAGGTTTAAGTGAAGCAGGACTTAGGAGACAAGGTGGGATTGCAAAGGATACTGGTTTATTTGTTTGTTTAAAACTGATAGGAACAACAAATCCCTGTTTGGGCTGGGGTTCACACCAAAAGAAAATAAAAGATCAACTCAAAGTAACGTCTATCTATCTTACTCTCTCTCCACATTGCGCCAATTTTGGAGAGCAGTGAGGAATGACTAGCTGATGCATCAAACAAATAAGACAAAGAGTCCTGCAACAATGCCATTTCCTGAGTTGTTACAATATATTACTGTAGTTGAAAAATATCCCAGAAGCAGGAAAGGCCTTACTTACTTTCATGAATTAACTACAAAACAAAGAAAGCACTAGAGTAGTTAAATCTTGTGTGTATTTCAAGTAAACAAAGTAGAGGCTGAGAAGCAACAACTCTCAAAAATGTTTCTAAACTCACTGTTGAGAGCTAGTGACGTGCAGTGTTGGCTCAACACTGACTCAACGTACTCACCGACTCTCAGAGCTGGTGAGCTGCTCAACAGAAAGATGACGACACCCACAACCGCGATCAAGCTGCTATATAAAAATTATGAATGGAATTTAAATGTAGATACTGATACCGCAATCCACCTTCATAAACAGTAATTGTTAATACACACACACACACGTCTGTCTGATTTTCTGCATTTTTGCACATTTTTCACATTGAATTTGGTCAGATCTTTTTGTGAGTTGTTGTAGTATATAGAGGGAGTCTGAGAGAAAAAATGACACCAAAGTTTGGTGCTTCTTTCATTTGTTTGGTGTGCAAGGTAGTCAAACATGCAATCTTCAGGTGTGAAAAAGTTATTGCCCCCCTGTGACAAAGTGGTTGGTAAGGGGAACAGATGTCGCGGTGATGCGGTGCAGGAGTGATGAACAGACAACAGTGATTCAGTGAATAAGTGCTTTATTGCTCTTTTCCAGGTCTGGCGACCGTCAAAAATAATAAATCCCCGGCAATACACAACAATGTGTAAAGCACGGGGATAATGAAAACAAGGGCACAGTCCCGAACAAAAAACAACGGTACGGTCACCAGTCCTGGGTGATCGAAAACGTGCAGGTGCTCAGTGCAGTGGTGCTCCGGATAGTGCTCTCCTTTCGACAGCTCTGGAGATGTGCGTTAACTGTCTAGTGCTGAATACAAAAACAGACAGTACAAAACACGAACACAATCCACTCTGAGAGCTCCTCTCTCAGTCCTTCTCTCTCTCCAATTGTTTAACCCAAACGAAGGAGAAGATCAGCGTTACCCTGGCCCCTATATGTAATACCGCATGATATCGAGATAAACGGTTGCAGCTGCCTTATTACTTGCAGCTGCCTCTCGTTTACCTTTCAAATCAATACGGTCTTACAACAGAGTCGCGCTTCCCTCCAGGCTGACCCACTTCCCTGACCCGGAAACGAACTGTCAGGCCAGCCCTTCCAGATACTTCTCCTCCCGTTCTTTAGCGCCCTCACAGGTCGGGAGGAAGATTCATCACCAGAACTCATCTTTCCGTCACACCCCCCTAGTTAACGCTACCCAATTAAAGGGATAATTAGGGTCAGCTGTTTGAATGCTTTGGTTAGCAATCAGCTCTGTCCAATAAAAATCTGACTAACTTTGGCCCTTACCATCAGAGTGAAGTTGTCAACACACAGGTTTTAGATGCACATCGTGCCACAATCAAAAGAAATTCCTGAAAGCCTCCAGAAAAAAAAAGTTGTTGATGCCTATGTCTATTAAGGGTTACAAAGCCATTTTTAAGTCTCTGGGGCTCTACCAAACCACAGTCAGATCTATATTGTCCAAATGGAGAAAGTTTGCAACAGTAGTGAATCTTCCCAGGAGTGGCCGTCCTGCCAAAATCTCTCCAAGAGCAAGGCGTAAAATCGTCCAGGAAGTCACAAAGAACCCTAGAACAACATGCAGGGATCTGCAGGCCTCTCTCGCTTCGGCTAAGGTCACCATCAGAATGATACGGGGCAAAAATGGGTTTCATGGCAGAGTAGCAAGGTGGAAACCACTGCTCACTAAGAAGAACATGCATGCTTGTCTTAAGTTTGTCAAAAAGCACCTGGATGATCCTCAAGAGTTCTGGAACAATGTTCTATGGACAGATGAGTCAAAAGTGGAACTTTTTGGCAAACATGGGCCCTGTTATGTCTGGCGAAAACCAAACACTGCATTCCATGTAAGAACCTCATACCAACAGTCAAGCATGGTGGTGGTAGTGTCATGATTTTTGGGGATGCTTTGCTGCATCAAGACCTGGACGACTTGCCATCATTGAAGGAACCATGAATTCTGCTCTGTATAAGAGAATTCTACAGGAGAATGTCAGGCCATCCGTCCGTGAGCTGGAGCTGAAGTGCAGCTTGGTCATGCAGCAAGACAATGATCCAAAACACACAAGCAAGTCTACATCAGAATGGTTGAAGAACAGGAAATTTAAAGTTTTGGAATGGCCTAGTCAAAGTCCAGACCTAAACCCCATTGAGATGTTGTGGCAGGACCTGAAACAAGCAGTTTATGCTCGAAAACCCACAAATGTCACTGAGTTGAAGCAGTTCTGCATGAAGGAGTGTGCCAAAATTCCTCCACAGCGCAGTGAGATACTGATAACTAACTACAGGAAGCGTTTGGTTCCAGTTATTGCTGCTAAAGGTGGTGTAACCAGAGTCTAAGGGGGCGATTACTTTTTCACACGGGGGCATTGGTTGTTGCATAACAATCTTTAATAAATAAATGAAATAAGTATCAAAATGTTGTGTTATTTGTTCACTCAGGGTCCCTTTTATCTATTATTAGATTTTGGTTGAAGATCCGATAACATTCAGTGTCAAATATGCAAAGATGCAGAAAATCAGACGGGGCAAATACTTTTTCACGGCACTGTGTGTGTGTGTGTGTGTGTGTGTGTGTGTGTGTGTGTGTGTCTATATATATATATATATATATATATATATATATATATATATATATATATATATATATATATATATATATATAGTGGTTTGCAGAAGTATTCACCCCCCCTGCAAAGTTTTCACATTTTGTTGGCACCTGAGCGTACTCTACGATGCTTTCAAATTAGATTTTACATGTAGAATCTACACAAACTACTCCACATTGATAAAGTTAAAAAATGCATATAGAATATAAATTAGTAAGATTTACAGAGAAAAACAGATTAATCTCAGTTGCATAAGTATTCAGCCTATTGTAGCCATAAATCAGCTCAGGTGCAAATGATTTGTTTGAATGGACACAAAATTAGTAAAATGGTTTCAGCCTCTGTGTACTCAAAGTGGTTTCACTTGTAAATAATTTCCCTCAGGTATATAAAGACTTTCAATCTGTAACTCCCATAGTGATCCAACAAAGGCCTACCCAGTATAAATTTCACCATCCTACTGTGCAAAGCTAGTAGAGACTTATCCAAAAAGACTCTTAGCAGTAATTGCTGCAAAAGGTGCTGCTTCATTTTCTTTGCAGGTTTTGCTTACATTTAACTTCCACCTCATATAACAGTGTTCAGTTTAACCACTACAGCTTTGAATAAAAAAAGTTATTTTGAAAAACTGTACACACATTACTTATATTGCAACAAAATGTGAAACCTTTGTAGGGGGGTTCATACTTCTGCAAACCACTGTGTGCGTGTGTGTGTGTGTGTGTGTGTGTGTGTGTGTGTGTGTGTGTGTGTGTGTATATATATATATATATATATATATATATATATAAAATATATTTATATAAAAATAGATCATGTATTGTTATAACAAATAAAACGCAGTTACATATATGCAATGTAACTATTACAACCTATTTTTATATATTTCAGTGCTATAGAAAGTCTGTGGGGGAAACTTGAAAATAGTGTAAAACAACACAGAACGGAGTCTCAAAGTACGTAAATTTACTCCAAAAAAAAAGGGTTTTTTCCCTTATATATATATATATATATATATATATATATATATATATATTATATATATAATATATAAATAAAAACAATTAAAAGTTAAGTTTTGAGTCTTTCTATTCACCAATTCAGTCCACACCTGGAAGCACCTTTGACAGCTGTGAGTCTGTTGGAAAATGTCTCTACCAACTTTGCACACCTAGATTTGGCAATATTTGACCATTCTTCTTTACAAAACTGGTCAAGTTGCTTGGGGAGCATTGATGGACAGCAATCATGAAGTCATGCCACAAATTCATGAGAAATTCTTCAGTAGGGAAACAATTTTTTTAGTGGCAGACCTCAGCAAGAAGGGTAAGTGAACTCCAAGCCTGGGTTATCAATGCAGCTTGCTTCCATCTTTCAAGGGCCTAACCTCCAGTTCCTACCAAAGGTGGTAACAGAGTTATAGTTGGATCGGGTCATGTTGATTCTACCCAAAACTTCATAAATCTGAAGAGGAGGCTAGACACCACCTAGTTGATGTCCGTAGAGCCCTGAACTTCTACATTCATAGGACTCTCAGGCCAACAGGACAACTGCTTATCTCCAGCTCACCTGACCCGGGGCAAACATGTCCAAACAGACAATTTCAAACTGGATCATGTCCTGCATCGAGTTCTGTTACCACCTTGGGGTGGGGTGGCTACTACATGGGCAAAACTAAAGTCAGTCCCAGTACAGGATATTTGTAATGCTGCTACCTGGGCCTCCTCGAGACATTTATTAAGCATTATAACTTGGATGTGTAAGAATACGAAGATTACCTGAATATGGTTTCTCTGTAGGATGATGAATGCCACACACCTATTTACCACCCACCTTCTGCCTTTTTCAATACAATGTGGACAATACTTTTGGAATGACATCAGTTTTTATGAGAGAGGGACACTTGTGCAAAAAGGTATTATATCATAATGATCTTTGGGTAATTGTTCAGTTAGTTCTCCTGACCAGGAGTTTACTTTGTGTGGAGTTCATCATCCTACAAAGAACTCATATTACAGGTAATCTTCATATTATCTTTATCACAGTTGTTGTACTGTACGTTTTTATTGTATTTGGTACTATAAGTATAACAAGGCACGTAACAGTGGTAATACCAGGGTAAGTGGGAATGCTCTGAAATGCCTGAATTGTCAACCACAATGTTCATGCTAAGAACTACCAAGGTAAAAGTCTCATTCCATATTCTATGTCAATGCATACAATGGGAAGTTTCTTAATATTAATCGGTTCTTTTCAGGTCATCTGATGAGGAAGGTGACCCTGCACTCTGTCACGTTATTCTGAAGGGCGATTTAGAGCAGACACTATGACCCTGCCTGTTCGGGGGTGAGATGGGGTCATGCTAGACTAGGAGGAATGCAAGTGTGAGACATGAGAGGCTAACAAAATGATAGGCTAACATTGCACATGGTTTCATATCGTTCTAACCTTACTCTGGTCCATTCACCAGTAAGCAGTTACAGTAGGCCTAACCTAAAGTTTTGTCTAGAAATTCCGAGCCCTTGTACTTTGTAGCTTATGATACAATCATGGAGCAGTCTGTTGTTCACTGTATTCATGTCAAACAATAAAATTTGCAATGTAATTGTCCTAGAAGATTACAGTAAATCTTATAAATAAACTGAACCACTATGGGCTTCCACCCAAACTTTAAACATACAGGGCCTGACTGTACAGGTTGGGCAAATTGCCTATTGACGACTATGGAGTGGCCAATTTGTCCTCAGGAAATAGAGGCCTCGTTCTTAAAGGTGAAACTGTCTACTTGTCTGGTTTATTAAAAAAAAATATGTAATTTAGAACAATGGCTGTGAAGTACAAACTAGCTCAAATATTTTTTTAACTATAATTGGTTGGCTTGTTTTTATTCAGGTTCTTTATTTTGTGAAGAAATAAAGATGATATTGTTTTGGTGTAACTGTTGTCCACAAGCAGAAAACCATCAGTCAGTCTGACCCGTTTAATGTTTTCTTGAAGGCATTATGATGTTTTCATCACTTCAGACAAAATATCTAAATGAAAGCCATTAGATGTGTACTTATTCTATATATTACAATTAGTCATACTTGATAGTAATAAGCAATAACATTAGCTTGTTTGTCTTGAGCATCAGTATTTTTACTAACTACGTTAGTTAATAAGCTTGTGTTCTGTAATTTCACAAACTTAGTCTGTTAACATTAACCAAGGCATCAGCTATAGAGCACGCTCCAAAGAGTGTTGTGTGCCTGAGCATGAAAATAAAACCACAGCACATATATGAATTTTTTAAATGTTATTGTTCGTAGATTTTCTTACCACAAGTGCTGTCATGTGGCAGTCTTACATTTATGAATGTTTTCCAAAAAATAACTTGCACTTCTCTTGAGAAATAATTGGTGACATTATTCTCTTTTTTTCTCTCTTTAGCTTTAGCATGGGACCCACTACCACTTGCGTTAGCATGAACAGCCTGAAATCTACTCCTGTAGCCAGCCCATGCACTCCTCGACGCTTAAGCCTTGCTGAATCCTTCACTAACCTGCGGGACTCCACCAAGACCATGAGCACCTCCTTGGGACTGGTCCGGATGCTGCAGGAGAGGGGCATCTCAGCCGCTGTCTACAATCCTTGGAGCTGGGACCGAGCGGACTCCCCCCTCCTCACCCCCTGTGCACCCAGAGCCGATGTTCTTCCCTCCACCCCACCCAACTCCCCCACTATGCAGCACCAGACTGGGCCCCCTTTTGAATTCAAGGGTTCCAGCCCCCTCTATGACAACTTCTTGGCTTCCAAGCCAGCCAGCTCCATTCTGAAAGAGGTGAGGGCTGAAAGCAAGAGCAGCTGCAACAGCGAGTGCCAGACAGACGTCAGCGTCTACAACCTGAACCTGGTGGACAAGCTCAAAAGGTTTGGGATTGCAAGAGTAGTCAGCCCAGGGGGAACTCCACAGTCCCCAGTAGTGACAGACATGCCAAGACCTTTTCTCAGTGGGACTCACCGATCGGTGCCAACCTTCAGGACCGGAGGCCTGGGGAGAGAAGGCCTGCCTTTAGGCTCCCCTGTCGTGGTCACCAGTGCCATCGGGGGGCTTCAACTGAATGCTGGCATCCGACGCAATCACAGCTTCCCTGCCATGGTGGGGGCCAGCATGCAGATGAAGGGCCCTATGCCTCAAAGTTCAGGAATATTAATGGGTCCCAAGCTGCCCAAACAGACCAGCCTCCGATAACAGACTTTCTGTAAGATATTTTACTCTGGCCTCTTTTTATATTTTAATCTGGTGTTTGGCACCTGTTAGGAGTAGAACATATATACATTAGGGTGGTCCTTACTTTTGAAAATCACAAATCTCACGCTCTCATCCCCTCAATTTATCACATTTCACTAGAAAACAATACTTGATTTTCAAGGAAATCAAAATTTATTTACTGGTGCCTCACAGGGGTCAAAAGTCAATCACAAAACTTTTCTGAACAAATTGTTTTTAGAACAATATAGAACTCATTTAACAGGGGTTTAAAAGTTGATATAAATGGCACTGAAATGAGGCTTATGTTTGTGAATTAATTGTTTTTCAGAAGTGGATGAATACCAAATTTGTACTCTAGGGCTGAAATCACAGTAGACTTATTGGAATCAGGGCACAGCTTCCGATACTGAGAGACAGTGGAGCAAGAACTGCTTTTGTTTCTCATTGCAAGTTAGGTGGTCAATAAACTCTTGAATCAGAGCCACGCCTCTCTGTGCAGTGTCATTGACCACCTTCAGTCCCTTGACAGTTTTCAGGGCCGCTTCATAGTCACTGTCCTAAAGCCAGACCTCTGGATCCTTGTGGAGGAAGCGTTCAGGGAGAACCAAGGCATTGAAGAAGCCTTTAGTCTGTTGACTGATGAATGCACTGGGTTCCTGGTCACTCCAAGATCAGAAAGCTGCAGCTTGATCCTCTTTGGTGGATCCTCTGTTCCTTTGACCTCCTCTAGTGCTTGCAGCATGGCTCTTTTCTCATCGAGAGGGCCCAGTGGGTCAGAGAACGCTAGGCCAATCAGCTCCTCACTCAAGTACCACATGCGTAATAATTTCTGTATGGCACCAGCAGGGACACCCTTGTTCATGTTGGAGTACTTCTGAAGCTTTTCCAAGAACTTCAGACCATTCAGTTGGGTGGAAGTAGCTGTGGGGGCAGAGAGCCAGGTTTGGATGTAGCCCCCTACAATGATGGAGCAAAGGAGTTCATGAAGTCCATTCTCGTTTTGCTGTGACTTTGAATAATCCGCCATCTTCCTTTGCCCAACCGAACATGAAGATCTTGAAGCCATACAACAGGCATGCCATTCATCGTGCTCTATGAAATCAAGGACCTGTTGATGTTCAGCACTCTTACTTATTGGCCCAAGCTGGCAGCTGCTGTGGCAATAATAAGAGCAGACTTCCTGTCACTTATCTTGCAATTATCAGGGCAGAGGCTAGCTCTGGAGTGATCACATTCTTCTGAGCTCACTTTGCCAGTGAGGGTGTATGTGAAGGACCAGCACCACCCACTGCATCCCCTGCCTCCTCTGCAGTGCCGAACTCATCATCACTGGTGCTTGAGGACTCCAATTGAACAGTTTGTTCCATTCTTTGTTTCTCTGCTTGGCCTTTTTGGACTCTTTCCAGAGTTATTTCCCTCTTTTGCTTCTTCACCTCCTTTCCTCCTTGTCTTTTCATCCACAGAGGTCATGCAGCCTTGTCGACCATGTATTTGTGCAATGAGGAAGTCTTTGTCTTCCTGCATGGTCACGATCTGGAGAACATCTTGATGGACAACATCAACCTGGAAAAACTTTGTGAACTCCTCCTCCTCCTTCTGGATTTAAAGTCTAGACCTTCGTGATGCGTTTTTCTGGTTATTCTTCCCCCTCTGAAAGAGGTCTTCTAACTTGGAGATCACATGCTGCTTTGGCCTAGTCGGAATGCCGGCTTTCTCCCAAAGGGCAGGATGAGGTCGATTGTCTTTGTGGAGCTCTCCCTCACTGTCAACTTCAATTTAGAGTCTAAATGAACGAACACTTGCTGAGCTTGTATACTTGATAGTAGTCTCGCCTGTGTAATGCTATCATTAGTTTTTCCAATAAGAAAGATTTCTTTCTGACTCAGTTTAACATCCATAGTCAAGAAAATGTGAAAAAGATTATATATATATATATATATATATATATATATATATATATATATATATATATATATATATATATATATATATATATAAAAGAATCTTTTATCGGGTTGTAAAAATTTAAGTTTCAAATTAGGTAAGGGACATTAATTTTTATTTTGTTTGTGTGTTCTTATTTTAAAAAAAATGTATCATATCAATAAATAGCTAGACCCAGGTAGGGACGCAAGAGGTCCACACTTCCTATGCGCAAACACATGGACTATTGCAAGGGAGAAGGAAAAGGTACATATCAAGCAAAAACAGTAACAAACTTCAAGGTTGATGAGACACCTCTAAATACAATCCAATGTTGATGAAATTTTGCAGGAATAGTTTTTCACCAATTGAAAAAAGAGGGGATGAGAGGTCAAGAATTTATATTTTCACATTTTACCGTATCTATAGGAACCACCCTAATATACATTGTACAGTTATTTTTGTAAATAACCCCCCCACCGACTACATCCAAATGTTTTCCAACTTGATCATGACAAGCCTGTGCTGTTAATAATACAAATTGAGTTGCTCTTCAGGGTTTTTTTTTTCTGATAAGGAAACCAAATGGAGCATGAAAAGGTTCAAGCGAATGTGACTTTACTCGGCATAACCCCTTTTACATCTAGAATCTTCTTTTGTCACCAAACCAGTACACCAACCCTCCCTAATCCCTGCATCATTACTGATCACTTAACCCTAAAACTGTTGGAATAAATACCTTCTGTCACATGTAAAGAAAAAAAATGGGGAAGTACAGGCAGATTATTTTTTGTCTCCATAAACAGTAATGCTTGGATCAATACGGCTGAATCAAGGACTTCTACATGTGAACTCTCATGCACAACATTGCCTTTTTTATTCACATCAGACATTGCAGCCAAGTAAGGGAAAGGGGCACAGTAGGGATTCAAATGGTGACGCGCTGTAGATCTTTGAGTTTGCAGTGCGAAGGAATTGGGTGTTTTTACATGAAAACACAAGAAGAGAAGAACCACGGAACTTTTTTTTTTGACAGACCAATATAGCTTTGTATAGTACAGTTATTAAACCAAGATGTCGGGAATTGTCTGTTACATTATAACCTGCATCATAATCAAAGAAAACAATATTTTTTAAATATTGTCTCCAGTTTTCGGCCAAATGGATTCCATTGAGGGTTGTGTCAAATAGTACTGATATTTTTTGGGGGGGGGGGGGGTAGTTTCCTTAATGGAACTAGCAAAACATCCATATAGGATGTCAGTAGGGTAATACTGAAAAGTGTAGTGATCATGTGCTTTTAGCTTTATAGATTGTAAGACTGAATTAAGCAGCCACAGATCCTTCACTTTCTGGCTGACTAACACTTGGTCTGTCATCCAACGACTGAATTATAAAACACATTGATCATTTTATTATAAGTAGTGTTTTTTGGTTCTTTTGAACATTTTTAACCTAGGTCTAAATTAAGTGAACATGGTGTAATACATATACACACCCAGAGAGAAAACACATGGAACAATAATACATGTGTTTTAATAAAGCTATTTATTCTTTACCTAAATATTTTACTAAATAACTGTCAGTGGCTTACTTTATTTGCTGTTGTATGTGTGCACTTGTTATCAGTAACTTGAATATCTCTTTTTTGAATGTATTAAATAATGGCAGAAAAGAATATACATTGGTTTAAATGATGGATTTTATCCATTTCAGCATAAAGGGAAGTACGATATATTTGTAAATTGCAAATGGTTAATATGCAATAAAAGTAGAGTCATTTTTTTAAATAAATAAATAAAAAACTAGGAAAAAAAAAATGAAAGAAAAAAATGTAAAATCCATAGCATCAATGACACCTGTTAACACCTCAAATGTTGTATTTTTAGGAATTCAAAATGCTGTTCTTCTCTAACAAATTATCAATAAAAATTATTTGTATGACTTTTGGTCAGCTTCAGTTTTTTTTCACCGCTGGCATTACCTTCATAAACATCCTGAATTAGAAATGAAGTTCCTATTCATGTGATGTGACATGTTATCCCTGCAACATGTGCTGCTAGGTCAAGTCACCCAACAATACAGTGCTGCACCTGCACCGTGACAGCAATGGCTACTTTCAACGTGTAGGAATTGTACATCTATGGTTTGAGGAGCATGATAAAGACTTAGGAATCTTCCATGGCTACCACAATCCCTGGATCTCAATTCAGTTGAGCATGTCTGGGAGTAACTTCAATGATGCATTTGTCAGCATTCATCTATCTACCTCTGTACCAAGGGTAATGCACTGCCTAAACACATACTAACGCATTTATAACAGATATCATTTACTGATCATTGTTGAATCATGCTGGTTACCATTGGTTATAGTTATATGTTGCTTTTTCAATTTACTATTTCAGCAACTGTAACTTGTAATTTATAGAGCCATATAATGCTATCCTTAAAATATCATGGTCACCTTTTAAAGAAACAATCTTTCAGTATATTGTGCATGCCTTGCTCTTGCACATCTACATTAGGAAAGCAGTCTGTGTTTGCATAACATTTGACAATTCTGTTGTAACAAACCAGACCTTTTCAGGTGAGTATTCTGGTGAGGTATGGCTGTCCATCTGCTGGAGGAAAATCCTGCAGTTCTCAAGGAACGTGTAGATGGCCATTATGTTGCAATGCCATTATGGGTTGCTGTAAACAACTATGGGTGAAGGACTTCACCATATCACCTTAGTAGTATCATTATTATACCTTATTTGATGGATGGTGATTTTTGACGCTTCTTTTGTGAGGCCCTCCGTATGAATATGTACCGATGACTATATGGATACCTAATGAGGGGTCATGGTTTTTTATATATATAGACTTGTCACTTATTGCATATTGTGAGGGGTTGGATACACACACACACACACACACACATATATATATATATATATATATATATATATATATATATATATATATATATATATATATATATATATGTGTATGTGTGTGTGTGTGTGTGTGTGTGTGTATATATATATATATATATATATATATATATATATATATATATATATATATATATATATATACTCTGTTGCTTAAACGCATAGGGACAATCGTGGATATTTAATTGCCTGGATCATTCCAGTGTCGCGTCCGCACTGTGGTAATAGCCTGGTCACTGATCCGCAATTAACTCCTTGAACACATGGCAGGCTGATTCCAAGCCAGCCATGGATCATTCCAGTTGTCCCCTGCTGTGTGGACCAGCTTGTCTTCAGCCTGGCATGAGCGCCTCCTGCTGGTTGACCTGTGAGCTGGCTCACATTCTCCCCTCCTTTGCTTCAGGACATTCCTGTAATAAAAAACAGGTGAGCTCAGGCAGTCGTGACAGCCAGTCTGCATTTATATGATCCTTACCGGCCCGGTCTGTCACATCAAAGCAGTACGGCTGAAGGGTCAGAAACCACGGGGTCAATCTGGGGTTAGTGTCTTCCTGTCTGTATAACCAAGTTAACAGGGCATAGTCGGTGACTAATGTGAAAAACTGAGTCCCCACAGTACTTCGGTTTTAAAATCTTGGGATAGAACAGTACCTAACCCGATCTAAAGCATCGGTCTGTAAAATTAAATATTTGAGAAATCTGGGCTCCTTATAACAGGCTTAGAAGACAATGCCTGTTTCAGGTCTTGGAATGCCGCTTTACATGGTTCCTACCACTGTATGGGCTGGTTTCTGGTGCCCCTCATTAGTTCTGTCAGTGGTGCCACGAGTAGCAAACTGTGGAATAAAGCGGCGGTAGTAACCAGCAAACTCTAAAAGTGCCCTAACCTCCTCCTGATTGGCAGGGGTTAGTTTTTTATTACCTCTTTTTTTTTTTTCTAATGGTTTTAACCAACTATGACCCATGGTATAACCTAAATACTCTGTTTCTGAATAGGCTATTTTACATTTTTGGGGGTTTGTGGTTAAACCTGCCTCTCTATTTGAACCTAATACTGCGTGATTATGCTGTAGGTATGAGGGCCGTTTGTCACAAAAAATGACCATGTCACTGCATAGGCTGCATGGGGCTGTAACTATGGTTGCCATCTGAAGAGCTCCAAAATTAGGAACACATTTGTGAGCCGTTAACAAATTGCTGTATTATGTGCGTCAGAAATTTAACAGTACTTAACGAGAAAAAAAAAATGAAAAGAAAATGTAGTTTAATTTATTGCAGACATACTCCGGGTCTCAAATTGTGGAAATTAACTTTGGCATAATACTTCATTGGCTGTTTAGTGCATCACTGCACTAAATTTATAGTCACCATAACTTATGACAGACCTCATTACACCCCCCTCAGCAAGACCAGCTTTGATACTATAACTGTACAAATTAAGACGGATCGAAATAAGCTGGTGCCATTCCGTTTTGGGAAGGTTATAGTGAAGCTGCATTTCCGCCCTGTTAAGGCACTTTTTATTTTAGAAAATGAGACCTCGTGGAGACTCCAATCCTTATATAAAGCGACACCTTTTTTTTTAAATGTCTGACACAGCAGAGGTCTACAAATTGCCCCTGATGTAAAAATAGGGCACGTTCAGCCTTGATGACCTCTAATGCCAAATAGCCTATGGATAGAGTGGCCATTAAAGTTTTTATTGTCCCTAGAGGGAGTTGGGTCTGTAATAAGGATTATTTGTTTCTGGGGCAGTGTAGCAATTTGGCCAGTGATTGTGAACAGGTGTTGAGGTGATGCAGTGCAGAAGAAATCACAAACAATTGTAATCCGGTAGGAAACTGGGGTTTTAATTATAATCTGGGTCTGGTGACCAAAAAGAAAAAAGCCCCGCCAATACACAACAATGTGTAATGCGCGGAGCCAAACAAACGGGTTTACAGTCCCTAACAATAATAGCTGTCCAACCACAATGCCAATCCAGGGTGTGTGTATTAGTGCTCGTGGTGGGTGATAACAGGTTATTTGGTGCCAGTTCGTAAAGTCTAGTTCCGGCTTGCGCTGGCCCAAAAGCTACAGTTCCAGAACGTGTTTAGCCATCTGGTGATTCAATAAATAAGACAATTGCTAACACACAAAAACAAACAAACACTCACGAATATTCTTAGGCAGTTCCTACTGCAGCTCACAGTCCTTCCAGGTTTATGTAAACAACCCAAGCGAAGGAAAAGATTAGCGTTTCTTTGGCCCATTTTATGCTACCCCGCATGATCCCTTAGTAAACAATTCCAGCTGCATCTATTGCTTGCAGCGGCTATCTCGTTTACCTTCCGGGTCAATACGTTCCTGCAACAGAGTCTCGCTTCCATCCAGGCTGACCGACTTCCCGACCTCGAAAACGAACTGTCAGGCCAGCCCGTCCAGATACTATTCCTTTTGCTAGCACCCTCACAGTCGAGAGGGAGATTTACAACGAGAACTCATTGTATTTCTGCCACAGGCAGCTTCCAAAGTTTGTGGTTATTGGCTTAAAGATAACAATGCTTTTAGTGGTTCCTAAGCTAAAAATCCCTTTAACTTTAAACACTTTGATGGGAACTTTAAAGTATGTCGATGGTGAACAAGTCCCCTCAAAACATTTACAACCCAACAATACAGCAGTCCCTCACCCCTTCGTGGAATATTAAAGTCTAATTCATGCCACCTGTAGCCATCTAAAAGACAAACCTCTAATAACTGACCGGTCACAAAGTGCACAAAATATTTCACGCGCAGATGTACCAAGATTCCAATTGAATAATTGATTTGCAATACAATCTCAGTACAGCTGCATAAAAGGTTGAATGTTTCACTCATTCAGCATTGGGTGTTCAGGGAGAAAAAATGGGAGCAAGAGTGAGGAAAAAATAAATAACTAAAATAACAAGGAGGGCCAGCACAATACTTGTTGTGTGTTTAGTGTTCATCCCCTGTTTGTTAGTGCCATTTTGTTTCGTCCACAGGGTTTTTTGTTTGTTCAAACCTTTTATTTTGTTCACCAAGTGTTTATTTAATAAAAGCACCAATCTGCTGTGGATTTCCCTTTCTTTCACTCACCATATCACCTTGCAGTGCTGTGTTTCTTCTGGGTCTGATGTCACCGCACAGGCCCGCTTGCCACAGGGGTGTAAGCAAAGTCAGAGTATTAAGCTGTTTTTCACCATGGTTAATCAAGGCTATCTCTGTAAGGAGTTGGTGTATAGCTTAACTTTCTCATGGTCACTGATGTCTGTTCTAAGTAGTATGTTTTTCATTTCAGAATCAAGTCTGCTTTCAACAGCTTTTTTAACAGTTTTGTGGTGCTGGGGCTCAGGCTGTTGAAGTCTATCGAGTTGATGTTGGGTTACCAGAAACATGTTCTAGGAGTGCACTATTTTTACAAATTAACTTTGAGGGTTTGTAAAGAGGCCTGATTGAAAAAAGGGAAAGCTATTTTTATTAAAGATCCAATAAATTCTAATCGAATACTTTTTGAATACGAATACTTTTCTTTTTTTGGGAACTCTCCTGGTCCTTCCAGTTCCTCTCAATTTGAACTAAGCGAAGGAAAAGATTAATGACTCTCCGGCCCCTGTATGACCTCCCAGTGTCCACCCAGAGGAAGATGGATTCTCTGCTGACTGGAGAAGCTTTTTGGATGGGCGTGTGAAGAGCTTGGGGGAGATGTTCAATGGTACCCCTTTAGAGACACAGAAAGTATTAGAGCCACCAATCTGCTTACTATAGATGTGGCTTGGCTCTATTGACAAACCTGGGCTACCGGGAAGTTTAAGACCTTGATATACTATCAGGTTTAATTTAATTGCAGGTTTAATTAGGCTGGGCTAAGAAGTTTAATTTCAATTTCCTGAAGCAAATCCACAAATTTTTATATTAAACATGTATCTGAACATTCCATTTAAACACAATGTTTTTTTTTTTTGTTTGAACCAATTTATTGTAATCCGATTTTATTAAGCTTTAGAGATTCTTGAAATACCTTTCATTATTCAATTTTCAGTGTTCCTAAATTTAAGAGTTACAGAAATATCCTTAATTTCCATTAATTTAATTTTTTTTTGTGGTAGTTCATGAACTTGCATTAAAAAAAACATCTTCACCAACTCTATTTCCATTGTCCACCAGATGACAGTGTTGCTCCTATATTTGATATATTTCCTGACAGGAATGTATAGAGGAGGCATCCTGTCTATGCGTACCAATTTAGCATTTGAAAAGAATTGCATCTGCTTGCCTTATCAGATTTGTATTGCCTTAGGTGCCCATTAAAGTCCTTTCAATCCTAAGTCCTTAGTGGGGGTCCTGGCCAAACGTCCCTTGAAAGACATTAAATCTGCAGAAACTGAATGTTTTCCTGTGAAATGGCAGTTTGTAATTCTCATAGAGAGAAGAAACATATTTGTAATATATAAATTGTTCTTTCCACCACAGTATCCATCCCACGAATACTATGGCCACTACACATTTACGAGGTATTTATTTCCACAGTTGAAGGTTTTGAACTACCTACACAAATGGCTTGGCCTGCCAAGAAGCCTCAGCAGCATCATCCTTTATGGCAGAACCAACAAGCTGCAACTGCCACTTAATGCCTTGACATAGGGGTTCAAGGTCACTAGGGTAGGGAGGTACTGCCGTTTAAGGAATCAAGCAGGGATTAAAGTGAAGACAGACAGAAAACGGAATGCACAAGAAGCAATATGCCAAGCTGAGTCTCACCAACGACACAGCATCCTACTGGGAAGAGTGGCACAAAAGCGCAGGATTTGGTAGCATCTCAACCCCCAGATACGACACAGCCACAGACAAGGAGAGATGGAAATTGATACAGGATGAGGTGTGATCTGCCATGGAGAAGGGCTGGGGCACAGGAGCGGAAACTCATATGGACCTCTGGTAGAGAGAACCTCAGCGAATCAAGTTTCTCATCTGGGCAGTCTACGATGTGCTCCCAAGCCCTTCAAACCTTCTTACCTGGGGCAGGGCAGAATCATCAGAATCATTTGCAGAATTATCTCAAGGTTTGGAAGTCTGGAGTGAATCCTTAGCTGCTGCTCAAAGTCTGCTCGACTACGACACAGAGGGTATAGGATTGGAAATTACAAGTTCTGCTGTAATAGACTTTTAGATGAACTGTATTGATAGGTTAGAGAGTTTGTTTGGCATTTCTGGCATTGATCTAAAATGGTTTTAGTCTTATCTTACTGAGCGTCAACACTTTGTCTCTCTTGGCGGTTTTATTTCTGGACTGTTAACTGTCCCACAAGGCTCAATGTTGGGCCTTCTACTATTTAGTATTTACATGTTTCCCCTTGGTCACATACTAAGATTACATGGCCTGAGTTATAATTTTTATGAAGATAACACCCAAATTTATGTCCATATTAAATCTGATGTTGATGTTGCTACCTCTGTGCTTGCCGATTGCATTTCTGATATTAAGAATTGAAAGTCACAAACCTTTCTGCATCTTAACTGTGATAAGATGGAGGTTATGTTGCTAGGCACTGCCCACCAGTTACGTAAAACCAATGCTGTAAACTTGTCAGTTGTTGGTACTATGCTTGAGTTTAGATGAAAATTTGATGGGTTATTTTTGATCCTGGATTAACTTTTGAACCTCATGTGCAGAATACTGTTAAGCCATCATTTTTCCAACATAGAAACATCGCTAGGGTGCGACCTATGCTTTCTGCTTCTGTAGATGAAAAGCTGGTTCATGCATTTGTTTTTTCGAGGATTGATTATTGTAACGCTCTGCTTGCAGGCGTCTCCAAAAGCACGCTGTCCAAATTATAACATGTTCAGAACTCAGCAGCTCGTATCCTGAGGTCACATGCAAGGGATCCCTGCACTGGTTGCCTGTCAGGTTTCATGTTGATTTTAAAATTTTACTTCTTACTTTTAAGGCTTTACATGGTTTGGCTCAACAGTATTTATCTGATCTCTTATCAGTCTACAACCCTTCATGCAACCTTCGCTCAACTGATCTTGGATTGTTATGTGTTCCCTCTGTTCACCTACGTTCTACGAGCAATAGAGCTTTTTGTTGTTATGCCCCAAAACTTTGGAACACCATTCCTAAAGAGATAAGGGATTCTGCCACCCTTAATGCTTTTAAATCTAGCTTAAAGATCTACTTTTATAGAAAGGCATTTTTATGACTTTTTATTTTCTGTTTTGTTTGTTTGCAAAGCACTTTGAGATGTTGCTTTTAAAGTCACTATATAAAATCAAGTTTATTATTATTATTATTATTATTATTATTATTATTATTATTATTATTATTATTATTATTAAGCTTTTACACTTTGTTACCATGCCAGCCATACTGTGCTGTCTATCTCTCTGCTTACGTTCTTCTGTACTAGGTAGGTCAGTTCACGCTGCTTATGCTACACCAGGTGAGAAACTTCGGATAAATAGTTAATTACATTAATAACGCAATGTAACACAATTTTTGTTCCTTGGGTAGTAAGTGTTATTTCCTAATTGCTTATGCCTCAAAAGTATAGAAAATGGCTATTATTCCCCACAAACTTTGCTTTTGTGGCCAGGACAGTGATATTTTGAAATTTACCTATTTCCAATGAGAAAACGGTCTTTTCGTTCACATAAAGTCAGAAAAAAACAACATATGAATCCAAATTAATATGTATTTATACTAAAGTAATACAAAGATGACTACAAAAGATTTAGAAGTGAGTAGTTTTTCGAGATTTACAATTATATTGTAACTACAGTATAATTGTAAATCTCGAAAAACTACTCACTTCTAAATCTTTTGTAGTCATTTTTGTATTACTTTAGTATAAATACATGTTAATTTGGATTCATATGTTGTTTTTTTCTGACTTTACGTGAACGAAAAGACACACATTTGCCCATTTTCCCATTGGAAATAGTGATATTTTGAAATACCACTGTCCTAGTCACAAAAGCAAAGTTTGTAGGGAATAATAGCCATTTTCTATACTTTTGAGGCATAAGCAATTAGGAAATAACACTTACTACCCAGGAACAATTATTATTTTTTTTTTTTGTTACACAGTGTAATCAGATAAATAGTTCAGTGACAGCAGCAATAAACCCAGTGTCAGCAGCAGTGTGAAATTTCTGCAGTGAGAGCAAAACATTTTATTTCTATGATTTATTGTCTTTTATACTAATATTTTCTTGCATAAATCTCGCTATTGTATTTAGCTTGGGTGTGTCTTTATATTATTTGTGCCCTCTTCGTATCTTAATATTAAAAAAAGTTTCAAATAGGTAGGGGCCCCTCAGGGAGTTTTGCCAGGGTCCTCTCTACCCTGCCTGCCTGCCACTGCCTGGATACATATGTTCATTTATTTTATTGTTTTAAGTGACGAGCGAGTGAATGTCGGGCATTGATAAAAATGTGGCAGGGGTGGTGCTATGATGTGCTATAAACAGATATACTATGGTCTAACTGTGGCGTTAAACTGTAAGATTGCACAGTGTCTACGAAGTTTGAACAAATGCCATCCCGGAGGCATTAGCCCGGGACCCGGACTTAATCTTTACATTTTAGGACTGTCCCATCTAATTAGGGATGGTTGGTCACCCTAGTGCCCATTTTATTTTTCACTATTAGGTGTCATCGAAAGCATTGCTTAACTGCTTGATATACTGTAGGTTTCGGCATATTCAAACAGTTACCGCAATCATAAATTAATTTAACTCTATGTAAGCTTTGCGCTTTTGGTATTCACAAGCTTCAGTGTGTGACACCTGCTGGTGAAACACGGTGTTTCAGTAGTAATCTGTAACAAACCAGTTTCTAGTCAGATAACGCCCTCTAGCGAGTAAGATGTAAGATATAGGCAGGTTAACAAAACTGCATATTGCATTGAGTTCCGTTTTAACGTGCTATATTGGCTATCACTGTGCTGTTCTTGGTACATTCTTACTTCCTTTCTTTTAGGTCACATGGCCAGATTGCAACTATACCACGGAACAGAAATTGACAAATAGAACTGGAACTGATTAGGTAACATCTGCATATCCTGGTATATATAAAAACATGGAATTAAAATAGAACAAATAATGGCATGGTTCATAAAAGAAAGATTATTTTAAAATTCTGTTACCACTCCAAATGAATACAACTGTATAACTGTGCATGCACCTCAAAATTAATCATCTAAATACACAGTATTTGTAGTGTGTACAGAATATAAAACAAAGGCTATAAGATGCCTTTATTCTGCAACACCTGACCAATTCATGGTGACAGCGACAAGAGATTATTTTAAAGTTAAATTGTTTTAATAATGTAGTATTAACATTATGAAAAAAAAAAGACTTTTTTTCTGTAAAACTTAGCATATAATGCATATATTTCATCATATAGTTTTACAAACAAATGTACATCAAATAGATCATATAGTTTGTGACATTTCAAGGACAATGCTTTAAAATTAATTTGTATTTCTCTATACAGAATCTGAGCACATTTTCATTTATTTTATTTATTTTTTGTTTATTTGTTGTTGGTTTTTTTTTTTTTTTTTTTTTTTGGCATCTTCCTTATGAGGAGTACTCATATTCTTCAGCACTGCGGCGTCCAAAGTCCATCCAGCCCATGTAATCTCTGTCATTTATTCTGTGGTTTAGATCCAGGGTCTGTGATTTGCTGCTCAGAGCTAGGTTTCTACCAGAAGAGCCTGTGGAAATAACAAAAGCAGATAGTTTCTTAACAATGGCAGGAACGAGGACTAGTTTATTTGACTATACCTTCTCCTACAGTGTGTTACATCCCTAAGGGTTGAAGCACATTACAGTGGGATGGGATGTCCAGTCCTTTGCTGGAGAGGGATGATATTTTGACCTCTGACCAAAACTTTTACATATAGAACCTACATTTCTAGCTTTTAGATGCAATTATCATGCAGTGAGGATTACAGTTTCCAGACATTGCAAATTGGGTTCTTCCAGTCCAGCTTTGTTCTAGTCTAATTACTGAACAGAACTAATTAAATCTCTATTCAAGCCAAGAAATACCTATCACATGTACAGAGACAGAACCTTTCATACTTACTTTGAGCTTTAGAGTGGCAATAACCAAAGTTAAAATATATTTCCTAACCTCTTATTAAAACGACCAACTTTATTACTGGTCCACTTAGAGCGAAGGTTTATAATATGTTTCATTTTTTAAATATAGCTCTAAAAATATAGGAGTTTAAAATTCTGCTAGGAAGAGCACTTGGCTTGTAATGTCTTGGTTATCACTGTCTTAAGTATATTCAACTGTGAAACTGCTTACAGGCAACATTCCACCTACTGTACAGAAGAGTGGGCTCCTCCAATCTGAGTAAGCACTGGATTATTCTTGTAAGCACTGCATATTATACCAATGTTTGTACATTTCAATTATTGACTTGCCATATGAAGTTCCAGTGTTTTTAAATAATCTGCTATTTTAAAAACAAGAGTGTTTAGCATTGATATGTATTTATAGGGCACACATGAGTTCTTGGGATGTAGCATCATTATGGATAAAGTGGTTTCCATAGTAAATATCAAATGGTCTTTGTTTTCATCCACTTTCCATTATTGTTATCTAGGCACTGCAGCTGAAACCACTAGAGTTTAAGACTGGACTTGTATGTTTATGTAAGTAGCACCTGGTTTGTTTTGCTGTTAAGGAATTAACTATTAGGTGAAATGCAGTATTATTTAATATTCAGGTTTGCATCTAATAGGAGTGCTGATAAAAATGTGTTAAATATATACATGTTACCAAGTAAGATATTGCTTTTATGAGGTATATTACCATTAATTAAATACTTTACAAAAACAACCAATACAACATACAGTATCCAATATTCTACATTCAACTAAAACAGTCATAGTACCTACTGTACTTTAGTTAGAAAGCTTTGGTCATTGTTTGCTCTAGAAGAAAATATTTACGAAGAAAATAAAAATATGTCAACAGCGAAACATACTATGACTTTTCTAAAAGCAGGTACAACTCACACATCAAATAAGATCAATTCCTCACACCACGGATGTCTGTTAATACTTTTAGTTGAGGATGCTAGGTGGTATAATTATAAAATACTACAAATAATAGGTGATCACAGTAAATAGTGGTTGAATGAACTGCTGCCACTTATTGTTTAAATCATCTGGCTGTAAGTTTTGCTATTGTATATTCTCACAATTTAGAAAATACCAAGAGTTTTGTTTCATTTTAAAAGTACCACAGACACACGACTAGGGTATTTTCTAAGTGAACAGCATAAATAATCTCTTCAAAACATTCTACACATTTCCATGTCTAGACAGTAGTACATTTTTGTGCATTATATTAAATAAACAAGCATGGCATTTATTCACAGCCCCGTTACAGTTTTCTCCCAATTCAAAACTTATTCTACGGTCATGCAAAGTGTATGGAAACACTTTCAATTTCATATCACGGCTGCTGGACACATTCCCCCACCCCCTTGACTTTTATAAATGTATATTTTATTTGAAAAACATGAAAATGGAAAGATAATGATTTCGTTCCAGTGAATTTACAATATGAAATATATTAAAGATAGAGGGCAGAGCACTGACACTAGTTTTGTAGCCACCAGTCACTTGATGATGTTCACAGCAATGAAATTTGGCAGGTGATGGTACTAACTAAAAGATGGCAAGATTCTAGAACTACCATGGGCCTTAGAGGGTGCTGTTGCTGAAGCCTGTTAGTGATGCTGGATTCACTGCTGGGATTCTTCAAACAGATTAAGACACATGTATGTATTTTATGACAGATGGGCAGTAAAGTCACAGATAAAGCCACTGTAAATATATGTATATTATAAAAAAACAGTACTCTGGCTTGTGTTACTACCCTGTGTTAAGTAAAGTTTCAAACGTATTTGATAGACCCATATTTGATCTTTTACAGCTGCAAGGTAGAATTAATTTGAACCACTTCACTAAACACAGCTGAACCATGAGAGATGCAGCCACACCACTGTGCATCACTGTAGGTGTGAAGCCTTGGTTGTTACACAGTTTTCCTGCTCATTGGCTGCAGTAAAAAATACCATGGCTCCTTGATTCAATTACATCCAATAGCTTCACTTCCATTTAGATCTTTTGGATACAAGTGGTAGAAAATACATTTCTTGCCAGTCCATTATTGAAATCCCTATCAGGTCTTTAAATGACATCACAATCATACAGCTTCAGCTTATTTGCTTCATTGCTGTACAGTGAGAATTGTATGTGCCGACCCCTGCGTCACAGATTACAGAACACTGCCTCCATGGCAGCAATTGTGAATTCAGCTGCACTTCATCGTCTGTGCCACAAGGTGGCAAAAGATATCCACATAGAAAATAGCAGGGGTTGCTGCGGACTTTCATGAAATGTGTAAGGCAAAACTTTCATTGACAATGCTATCACTTTGTGCAAAAATCTTTTATTAGTATTTACTTACATCTATACAGGAACATTTGAGAACTATGTTTTATATTTAGATGGCAGAAGGCACAGGTGTTGTTGTCCATCAAATCAACAGTACAAAGGTCACTCTTGAAATCAGGACTAAAAGGCTAAAATATGCACAAGAACACAGAAATTGGACTATGAAACAATGGTCAAAGGTGCTTTGGACTGTTGATGGATGGACAATGACACCTGTGCCTTCTGCCAGTTCTGTTGTCAATTCAACGCTTGTCTTCTTTCTATTCTTTAAGGATATTATCTTCAAGACAGCTTTTTGGGTCTTGTTTTCTAAATGATGTTTCTCTGGACTTGTTGATTATGCTTTGACTACCACACCTTGAAAATCGAGTGATGCAAGCTATTTCACTCAATGTTTTTCTTTCTTTATGCAAGTCAAGGTTGTTATAATATTAGAAAACACTAGTGGAGGATTTGAGTAAATTGCTGATGTTCATAATGCATCAAGTAGAAAAATGCAACATGTCTAAGACTTTTGCACAGCAGTTTATATAGCAAAATAAAAGAAAAATAACTTCCTTCAGTAAAAAAAAAACTTTTTGAAATTGCTCTATTACAATACAGGGCAAGCTGCCTAGGCCTTGCCCTATCTCTAACCTGTACTAATTTCTGCACTCCTGATCAGCACAAAAAAGTGTGACACTAATATGTTGAGGTATTTCAGACACTATAACTATATAAAAGATAACTAAAACCACAGTGCAGTCCTACTGCAATCTCTAGTGTCTCACTAGAGGAACCAAAGTGAAATGTCAGCTTCATTTAATCAAATTGTATATCGCATTAATATTGTTTTTGTTGTTTGTTTGCTTTTTTTTTTTAAACAAGGAGCTAATAAACAACCCAATTAACTTCTATAAAGGGTAGATCTAATTAGGAAAGCTCTTCTTCAAAGGTCAGCTGTAACAAGAAGATCCCCACCCTTCATAGCTTGCTTTACTTTTCCCAGTGAGAAAGAGAAACTGGTTCCCCAAACTCTCATCTAAAAATATCGTAAGGGCTGCACCCCTAGCACATTTTATCAATATCCTGTTCCACAAGGACAAAGTACACATATATTCATTACAATCATATAAGTTGAATTAATATTTTAAAGTTAAGCCATTTCAGAACCAATAAAAAAGCTAGATTGTACAGCTCGATACAATATGAGATCACATATGCATCACACCGTTTATAATATTGTGAAAACAAAAACCGCAAGCTAGCAAAGCTGAGGTCTCCAGAGATCTGTTTCAAGGATTGCTTTTTATGAGGTTCTGTCAGAATCCTTGAGCCTATCGGTGGCTTTTATGTCAAATTCCGTGTTGCATTTGAGGTGGTGCATGAGGAAATCTTCAGGTCTTAAACTTTCTAAATCTACTTTTGACCCAATCTGGTAAAACATTTCATATACTGTAAGCTTGCTTCCCTGGCTTACTAGATAACACTATTTACTATATTACAGTGCAAAAAGAAGACCATATTCAGAAATCCAACACCCCAAATGAACTAAAATGTCATTGGTCATCCACATTAAAACATGTATTTACATGTACAGTACCTTTTACCTTTGGAATACATCCATTATGTGTGCCTTTAAACATCTGTAACTGATCAATAAGAGATACTGTGATTAATATGAACACAGAAGGTAGATTATTTTTATATTGATAATATTCTATTATCGCTGTCTGGTTTTGGATAGACAAGTATATCAGTATTTGATTGATGGTTAGAGGTTCAACACTTGCTATATCTGGACTGTTTATCAATAATATTTTCTAATAATTGAAATGAGGACAGGAGATCCCGCTCACCTTTCTTGGCTTGCTTGAGATATCTGGCCATCAGTGCTGCGAGGTTCGCTCTTTGCTCCATGTTACCCTCTGCCATTTGGAATGGCTTTAGTTGGCCATTAGCTGTGGCTGCACGCACCTGCCTCTGGTGCAGTGAGAGGCTCTGATCCAGCTCAGCTGCCACAGGACTGCCTTCATGATCAGACCCTGCCAAGGGATGACCCAGGCAGCTCATGGAGAGAATAGCAAGCAACACACAGACACAGATTCCACTGTTCATAGCTGCAAGACAAAAAGAGGCATGGGAAACAGGAAACAGCAGTGGGTGTTTCACCATTGCGCCTTACTTTTGGAAATGGTGTATTTCTGATAGCTCCTGTACCCTGTTCACCATTTAATCAGTAACTCAGTTCACAGTAACTTATTCATGTTGTTAGTAATCTGTGCAGAACTTGTTCAGAGGTTTTACTGTGTATTTGAGGCTTTACAGATTTTAATAGATTCTGGATAGACAGTTACTGTATATCAAAATGGGTTGGAGATTGAGGGGATAAACTGTGTTAAAATGTTTAACTAATGATTCTAGATCAAAGCTGTCTGGAAAAAAAGTCTTCCCATATCAGCACCACCTTTGTAATTACATCCAAAACATTTGCTAGGTTTTCTGTTTTTTTTTTAAAGCAAGCTAGTTGGAGCCAATCTACATTTCACAGTTCTATACAGTGTGTTTCAACTAATGCTTTGTTCACACTGACATTTCTATTGAGAGTTAAAGACTGATGTAACTGACGTCATCAATTTGTAATATAGAGTGGATACTATTCACAAAACTCAGACATTTATAATTATACATTCTGCATTGTTTTGTAATTTTTCAGTTATTAACTATTCTATTTTTAAAATAGAAATGTGCTCTAATTTGTATTTGAATTTACATTGTACATATAATAATTATCAGATGTAATTCAGATTCAATGTATAAATATGAGACTGCTAATTAAACCTATTACGCTGCTAAGTGTAGAATTCCATACATTTAATTTTTCCCATTCAAGCCAGTTAAATACACGTGTACAATGCATATATTTAAGAATAGGTTTTACAATGTCAATTTTGATAGAGGCACATTATACATTTACAGAGATCAAATAAGTGAAAGCAGTATGCATTCTGTTTGAAATAACTTAAATAAAAATGAATTAGCACTACTACATTTTCAATCATCTTTACTAAGTTATAGAGACATTAACATGATTTTATTTGTGATAAATAGAAATCAAAATCAAAAATTTAACATTAAATTAATGCAGATGTATTGGGGTTTGTTCCACGAAAGCATTGAAAGTACATGAATTAATTAAAATAAAAAATAAAAAAAACTATTTGAATCCCAAGGTGAACTAAAGTCTACTGCCTACTGTGGATTCTGTGTTGCGTAGTGGTTTGTTTTAAAAGAGCAGCTCAAATAAAGTGTTATTCAGTAATATTTTACTGTTACAGTTACTGTTTTCAGTCTCACAGTTTATTATTTAGAGTTACAAACTACATTAATAGATTTAACGTTTCAGTATTAGGCAGTATATTTTGTTCTTACATGAAAGCTAATAACACTCTTTAGAACTGTTTTTAGGGTAAAAAACCACATTCTCATAATGAAACAAAACGTTCCAATGAAAAAAGGTTCATGGTCCAGCAAGCTGCAATACAAACATAAAATATAGTTTCACTCATGTTATCATCTATCCTACATTTATCTGAATAAAAGGACAAATGACACAAATATCAATTACAGAAACAAAATTAAATGACTGCATTACTCGGCAATGAACCAAACACTCTCCTCATTGGTAACAGTTTAGCTTGTAAGCTCAGAAACAGCAAGAAAGCCTTACCTTCTTAAATGCTTACCTTCAGTTAGTTAGTTCCCAAAGTCCTAATAGCTGAAGAAGCTGTGCATGAACAGTGTAAGATAACTTCTTTGGACTTGAAATGCTGCCCCTTAAATATCCAGCAGTGCTAGCAGCTCTGTCATCTATTTGCACAGTACTGACGCAGATATGGGCTCACCACATGTACAACTGCATATTACCTGGGCACAACAAATTAGTATCACTCTAGGGGAATCAGGGTACAAAAAAATTTCCAAGTATAATGATCAGCCCTTAACACTTACAGGGATAAACCATTTTTTTTTCACTCACGCCAAAAAAAAGGTAGTACAGTACCACAGTAAAACTGAATTAGAATACTCTTAAGTAATTCCATGCTTTCCCAAATATTTCATTGCAAAATCAATAAATAACATGTATTTAGGTCGAGAACATTTTGTGAAAGCTATGTGAATAGTACAATACATACTTGTATACCTTAAAGTGTAACGATGCAGAGTAATATCTGGTTATCTTTTTGAAACACAGAGAAGAAATGCTGACATCCTTCTATGAAGGGATATTTAGGCAGATTGGTTGATTAATGAATTGGGTTAATTGATTCAAAAAGTACTTAGGACCACTGCCCTTTAATTAGTAACAACCAGAACTGGATTTATATGGATACATAGAGCCACAATGATTCATATTTAGCTATATATACAATCAAATAAAACAACGCATTAGCAATTTTCCATAACTAACATTTAGTTTCTGTATTCTCTTTTTTTTTTTTTTTTTTTTTTTTTTTTTATATGATGATTGAAAAACATTGTGGAAATAGTTTTCATACAGTTAGTGGTGGTGATATAAATGTAAATCTGCACATTTTGCACTGAAAAGATAGGACATTGTCACTACATTTTGAGGAAGGCTCTACAGTATGATAGTTGACCGGGACTGGATGTATACATCTTGAGCCAAAGGCAGGGGCGCTAACGAATGTAAAGCAGCAGATAGCTACCATCTGATAGAAGGTCTGAAATCTGCTTGGCTGATGGCACTGCATCGTTTTCCAGTGTAGTATTTAGAAAACTTTTCTGGGCTGTTTTATTCGCAAAAGCAGACTTTGAATAAACAATACTTTACTGAATAATTAATGCGCCCATAGGTTAGCTGAGTAACCAAATTTACAAATATGGTAGGATATAGACAGTCATTTCAAACAATGACAGTGTGATGTCAAAAGTTAAAAGACGTAATCCTACCTGAAGACCAGTCAGCTCCCCAGCATATTGACCTCATATGCTGCAAAATTGTTAGAGGTGTTGTATAATAAATACCTTTTACCATTCATGAAAAAAAATTTTAAATATTGTAAGTGACATTTTTCCTTAGGAGTAATATAAAACTATCCAGAGCCCAATCCATTACCACAACACAGCACATTGATTATCTAATATTTGCTTAAACTCAATAGTCCACTCAAACAAATACAGAAACTTTGAGGAGGTCTGTTTTGTTTCTGAAGCCTATGTCATTATAAACCTGCCATGGGGTTAAGTTCAACAATTTTACAATAATACGGATATCAATTACAAAATGGTTTCACTTCTGGTATCTAAATATACAGGCAGCTAACTGTCAGATTTCATGCAGGCAAAATATTCTCTGAGGCACAATTTCTTAGTCATGCAACTTCAAGAGTTGCGTTTTACATGGTTGCTTGACTAAAATTAGTGTATCTATTTAAAGAAAAAAAACAACATTGCAGTAGAATTTAGTTTAGGCTGCCCAGGGTGAAGGTGTGTCAGATAAATTCATCACTCTCCCCTTTAGATGTTAGAAAACAGTATGGTACATTATATATATATATATATATATGAATGAGCCACAGCACATTGGAACACAAGTGGTGGTGGTGTTCCAGTATATAAGCGGCTGTCGTTTAATTGGGACAGCTGCTTATTTGGGATATTCTTCCTTCTCTCGAGGTGTCCTAATAAAGCGGCGCTGACTGCATATATATATATATTTTATGATTTTTTTTTTTTGATGATTTTGCTTTCAATGATCAATGGCTCCAGTAGAGGGAGCTAAAACACATTTAGTCTAGAAAGCAAGTCCTGTTTCATTTTTTACATGAGCAGTCTCCTGTAAGACCTGTGTTAAACCGAGGAAGTCAATGTAATGATTTATGTATCAGTCAATGCCTATCTGCATTTTGCAGCACATGCAAACCTCCCACACCAGCAGTGAACCTCAAGAGTCATTATTGAACAGTTGAGTAAGATTATGTATGTTTCTAAAAAAAAAAGTTGATAGGCTTTGATTTAGTTATTATCAATGCATAATGCAACAATGCATAATGGTAATTATGCCAAAGATCTAAATGTGTTTGTAAAGTTTTCACGGTGCATTGGTTAATCATGAGGGAAAATGATTTATAGCGGCTCGAAGAGCGACATTTTACTTTGAAGGGGGGGGGTGAACGGGGTGATAGGAAAGCAAGTCTCAGTCTCATGATCGGGAACCTTGGTGACTGAAGGAAAGTCTTGATGACCCCTGAGACATGGAAAATGTGGTACCGGCTTGGATGCGGATGCAAATCCATAGAGGGAGAGGATAGATGACCCATCTCGGCGGGGGAGAATGCAATCTCAATTGTGCCCTTGAAAAGGAAAAGAATAGATATAGAGAGACACCGATGTTTGGGTTGGCATAGGATCCAAACTCCAGGTGTTGGTGGAGACGGCGATCCCAAGAACCAAACCACAGGTGAGATCATTACTGGTGTTAGCCGGCTATTATTGCCGGTTTATCCTCGAGTATGCCACCATAGTCAACCCCCTGGTCGTTCTCACCCGAAAGCCTGCTCCAAAAATAGTTAAGTGGAAACTGCAGTGTCAGGAGGCATTTGATATGATTAAGAAGCAACTCTGTCAGATTTCAGTAAAGAGTTCATCCTTCAGACCAATATTTCCTAGATTGGTCTCTGGGCGGCCTTGTCCCAAAAAGTTGATGGGGTAGAACAACCTATCATTTATTTGAGCAAAAAATGGCTCCAATGGACATCAAATGGGCTACTCACGCTCTTCGCTACTACTTGTTGGGACATTCTTTCTCTAGTGTTACTGATTATTCTCCTTTAAGGTGGTTACACACGATGAAGGACAAAAACACATGGATAACTTGTGATATCTGGCGCTGCAGCCCTTCCACTATACGTCGTGCGGGTAAGGAGCATCAAAATGCAGATTTTTTTCAAGGGTGGGGGAACCACTGGGGAATGTAGGGTTGGCTGAGTATTCCTTTGGCATCACTCTGAGGGGTGAGATATGTGATAAAGAGAGAAAGGATTGATGCTGTAAATCTCCCTCCTGATCGGTAAGGGTGCCGGGTAAGGTTGGTAGAACACTTCCCCATAGATGGGTCGAATTGACGGTGGGCAGAAACCAGAAGTCAGTCATCTTGGGGAAAGTGTGTATCTGCAAGTACTCTAGACAGCTCCATTGCGATCAGATATGGGTCAGGCAGCGATTGGATAAACCATGGCAACGTACTGATTGCAGGGAGGAGTTTGGTGGTACAAAGGGGATGCAGTTGACGCGAGTACACCCCTTGCGCTAAAACGTAACATATGGCCAGAGCTTTGCTTGATTGTTTTGTTTTGTTTTGTTACGTGTCTGTTTTGTGTATAACAGAGGAGCCAGGGGCTGCAGCCACTTAGCCAACCCAACCTACTGAGCACTGTCTTCACCTCACGACACCAATACTCCACACCACCCCACTGACTGGAGAGCACACTTTCGTGCACGGGACTTGTTGTTATTGTTTTTGTTTGTGGCCAACTTTTTGAGATGTTATATTAATAAAATAATGGCATGGATCGCATTATTGAGGAGTTTGGTTATAAAACGAGTGATCAGGCGATGATTTATCAGAATGCATGACTATGAAGAGGTATGTGATAAACACAGAGAACAAGGGGTGGGGTGGGGCTGGAGATGCAGTACTGAGTGTCCTGTTGAGATGCAGTGCCTTTTAAACCTGTTTTACTTTGAATAAAATTACTTTTAAACAGCGCATGTAAAACAAACTGCACGTGTGAAAATAAATTGGACCTGACCCGTCTGACAGCAAAGGGTTAAAGTTATAAGCGTAAAAAGTTGTCAGGATTTTAACAGTAAAAAGACCCGCTACTTACTCTTGAAAGCTAACATAAGCACCCCAGAGGTGTATTATCGTTAGTATTAGATTTACTATATTGTTATTATTATATTATTATTATTATTATTATTATTATTATTATTATTATATTATTATTATATATTATTATATTTCTTAGCAGACAACCTTATCACATTACAATGTATCATATTATAAAATACAGTACAGAGTATTACTTTACAGAATATCACATTACAGATAAGAGCAGTTATAAAGTACAATAAAATCAGTAGCAAATACAATCAAATTAGAATAAGAGTAAAATAAAGAATACAGTAAACAATAACATGTAATAGTGAGTTTGACTGAGAACAGTTAAGTTGCAGAAAAAAATTGTCCAGTATGAGCACATAATAAGTACGATGAATGGATGAGAATGATTTCAAATAGTGGAATACGGCAAAGTATGGAGCAGTTCAGTGCAAATACAAGATGATGCAAGTACTGGTACAATTGGGTGCCATATGGTCTAGTATAGTTAAGAGTTGTGAGGTTTACAGGCGCTGTCTGAACAGGTGTGTCTTGGAGGTGTCAGAAAGTGGTCAGGGACTGAGCAGTCCTGATATCCGTGGGTAGGTCATTCCCCCACTGAGGGGCAAGGGAGGAGAAAGAGTTGGCTCTGGAAGCAGCAGAGTGGGGAGTGGGGAGGAGTGGGGGGGGGGGGGGTGTACAGCTAGTTTTGCCAGTGGTGGAGGAGCAGAGGTTTTGAATTGGATGATGTAGAAAGGGTATAGTAAGGGTATAGTAAGGGTATGGTAAGCATGCAACAAACTGCTGGCCTGGCGTGGAAATATAGTTATCCTTTTAATTGTGAACAAATTCCTCAGTGCACTTTATGACTCACACCATATATATATATATATATAGATCAGGAGAAGAATGTATTATGCTGCTTTTTTTAGTTTCCAGAAAAGGTTCAAGGTTTAAAAATATTAATTCGATGTACATTTAACAAGGGTCAAAAGTGCCCTTTGATGCAGAATGAATTTTGATACCACTGTAAAAACTGATTAACTTTTCCTTCTTTTCCCCAGGTGCTAGACCTGACAGTCACTGTCAGATCCATTTTGGTTTCCAATTAATTTTTTCTGTCAAGTGTCTGATTTAACAAGGGGAAAATTAAAGCTACCACCACCTTCAAAGCCTTTCTAAATTAAATATCTTGGTGTAGATTTAGATTTAAAAATGCCCTAATGCACATCAATTAAATACTCATAGATAACTTGGAAAACTAATCATTACCATGCTTCTGCAATACATCGGGTGGTTGTATCATTACTATGTTTCTGCAATACATCGGGTGGTTGTATTAGTTGTTGATTATTATATTAGATGATGATTGGCATCTTTTGGAAAAATGAAGGTATGTAAAGATGGCATGAACTGATGAACTGGGAAACGGTAGCTGACATGATGACTCCCTGTAGATTGTATTAAACATTTAAAGATGAGCTGTATGACTGTTGCAAAGTGGTTAACAGTGTACAGGTGCAGAAGTGATGTGGTGCTTAATCAGGAGGCAAGACAGTGATAATCCAATTAGAAAGGCTTTCAATATTGTAATCCCGGTTTGGTGGCCTCAAACAATAATCCCAGGCAATACACAGCACTGTGTATTGCACTGTTCAAAATAGTTTGCAGTCCCAAATAATAAATACAGTCCAGTTACACACACACTATACAAACACGATCACCAGTCCTGAGTGCATGCTGCAGTGCTTGTGGTGCTAATACAATTATTATCATGACAGAGGTGTAGTGATGTCCGGATTCGTGCTGGCCTCTAGCGACAGCTTTGGCACGTGTTAGCCATCTACTAATAACAAGAAGTAACAATTAGAGATGAGACAAAACAAACAAAACAATCATGTACAATATTTTTAACACAGATCCTTCCATGTCGTTTCCTTAACGATAAACGAAGGTACAGATCACGTAATTCTGTCCCCTATTTATACCGTCACACAAGATCCCTTGGTAAATGATTGCAGTCGCTCCTCCAATCCGCAGCTGCCACATCGTTTCCCTTCCGGGTTGATGAGTTAGTAACTAGAGTTCCACCCCCTTTCTAGATGACCGACTTCTTTTTAACCCTGGGAATGAATTGTCAGGATATATGGTCCAGGGTACTCTGTTCCCTGACTTAGTGCCCTCACAGGTCGGGAGGGAGATTTACCACCAAGAATCATTCTATTTCTGTCACAATTACCTATTATATAATAATGGAGTCATTAAGCAAAATAATTAATTACATTCATTTCATAAAACACTTAGAGATTAAAAAGATGCAGACAGATAATCTGAGAATTATACTGTGGGTTAGAGTGCTGGATTTGATTAGGGAGGCTTTGACAGTCACACAATTAGCAAGCTCTAAATGAGTAACCAGTAGAAGCTGAATTATCATCAGCATCTGTACCCTCATATTTTGCCATCTTCCATAGATGATACTTTGCTTCAGGCTCAGTCTGTACCAAACTTATCACAGGGGTCTCAATTACCTTCCAGTCTTATAGTCCTGATAATAATGTAGGAGGGCATGGGCAAAATCATTTGTCTCTGGTATTGAGTTATTGTTTTCCATTAGTTTGAAGTTAGTGTTATTTTTTGTGAATTCTGTAAATAGAGTAATAGACAGCTGCAGACCCTGGTATCACCTTGTAGCAATGTTGCCCCACCCCTGTGTGTATTTCAGTGTTGTATGTGTTAATGTTGTTGTATAGTCATTGGTACATGGGATATAAATGGGTCTGTGGAACACGAGTTGTATAAAATATATATTTGTATTTAGGCACGAGGATTGCACAGCACTTCATGTGCAGGTAAAATGTAATAATATGTGAGCACAGGGAATTTCACATTATTAATTCACGTGCAGTTGTACCGCGACTCCAATTGAATGATTGATTAGCAATCGAGTCTTGGTACAGCTGCATAAAAGCAGCATGTTTTCACTCACTCGAGGTTGTGTGTTCGGTGAGTGGAGAACGGGATAGGAGACAGAGGTAATAGCAAGTAATAGTTATAGTAATAACAGCTCACCATGTTTGTCTGTGTAGTACGTTTTGTTTGTCTCTTTATTTGGCAAAAGTGCCATTTCATAACCCTTAACTCACATAAGTGGCGGTTGTTGGAGAAAAGAAACGAGGTGGCAAAAGTTAGATGATCAGGTAAGAATAAATAACAAATAATCTGCTCTGATTGGCTGCAAGGCAGTATAGTTTCCTTCCAGAAATACCATATTGAAAACATATAAACGAGTTACACATTGAAACTACATGTAAGAATCTAAAACATATATTCCAAGAGTTGCACTTTGCATTTAATGTACTTTGTACGGTAAACAAAACAGAATATTGTCCAAGACAACCTTTGTATACTAATTGGGCTTTTAGCTATGTCACTTTCAGATCAAACAGCAGTGCCATAAAAACATATCAATTTAATAGTGTTCTCTTTCACAAAGTATAAAATCGTGTTGGGTGATGTTTTGTATTATTCAGTAAGGTAATCAACAATATAGCTGTTTTTTTTTTTTTTTTTCCAGCAACAACAAATATTCAGTACATTAGTCTTGATTACCCACGTAATATGATACAACTTCAAATTATAAAATGAATGTGGAACACTAAGCTCATCATTGACAACAATGATGTTCATAAAGACTAATGCTTTGCATGAGTCCAACTTCTGTCCCTCTTGAATTATTTTTAACTAAATTAAAAAATATATATATAGTCATTATCGAAATGGTTCCTAGAATATATCCAAAGAGATTATGCAGAATCAGTAAACAAACCAATATGTTGTTATGGTCTTCCTAGTGTCTAAATTTTAATCAAATAAAAAAATAATTGGTCATTGGTGGAAGAAAAATAATGTATTTACTGCAAATCTTTTTAATTCCTAGGGCTGTTGGTTCTTAAATTTGGAGGTACACAGTTTCAATGCCTTTTATAATTAAGGTGTGCTTCAGGATTCTAATGCCTGGAATTACATTGGGGTAGATGTAAGGATACGTGCAAAGTGATTTGTGGATGCAAAAACCCCATAATGCTGCCATATAATCAGCCATAAAGTCTTATTTTAACAGCCTCTAAAAAGGTGGTGTATGGAAAGAATGGTGTTCACCTGCCGTTCTGTTCTATCAAATTTGCACTTTGCCATCATTAATCAATTAAAATTATATTAAAATGTATTCAAATGAAAAAAAAGCATGGAATTAGGCAGGATCTAGATACTAAGTGGGGATTTTGAGGATTTTGCCTTGCAAGGCAACTGCTGACCCTCCAAAAACTTTAGACATCATTTTAAAAGGTGCAAACCATCTACTGCTCTCTGTACTCCTAACTCCGCAAGTGCGGCCGCTAAATAGACCGATCTGCTCATTGAGACCCTCATTATCACAATTGCAGCTTGTTATTTGTGTGTGTTGAGTAATTTGCATTTCTCTTATGCTTACATAGAGTGCAGTGCAAAATAATTGCCTGGCCACAATGCAATTTGAATTTTGCATCTGCAATTATTTGCACTGCACCTGTACTTACAGCACCCCATAGTGTGGTAGGTCCCTTACTGATTGGTAGGTCTGGATAATTTAATTTAATACTGCATGTTAAGCATATGTTATAATTCAGTTTACACAGTATTAATACACAGTATACACATAAGAAACAGTCTTGAAGCCCAGGTGTTAAACCTGGACAAAGAAAATAAAACCGAATCAATATGGGTCAGAATAACAGACAAAAATTCAAAAGGCATAATAATAGGAGCATGCTATAGACCGCCAGATTCAGACGGTGAGCACAATAATCTGTTATACAATGACATTAGAAATGTGTGTAGCAAAGGAGAAGCCATACTAATGGGGGATTTCAACTTCCCCCAAATAAAATGGGAAAACCCGGTGGGTAGCGCGAAGGATGAAATAGAAATGGTGGAAATGACAAATGACTGCTTCCTAACACAATTTGTGAAGGCACCCACTAGAGGGGAGGCATGCCTTGATTTAGTCTTTTCAAATAACGAAGACAGAATAACTAAAACAGAGGTCAGAGAACCACCGGCAAACTCAGACCACAACATGGTCTCATTTGAAGTGTTTTTTAAATCCCCAAAAGTAAAGACTAAAGCTAAGGTTTACAATTTTAGAAAAGCAAACTATGAAGGTATGAAACAGAGACTAACAGAAGTAGATTGGAGTAAAATAGAGAAAACACCCACAGAAGATGGTTGTTCTTATGGAATGTAGTACTAGAGGCGCAAAACAATTATATCCCTAAAGTAGACAAATCTAAATGTAAAACTAAATTGCCAAAATGGTTTAATAGATCAATTAAAAAAAATATTCAGCGAAAAAAGGCACTTTACAGAGCATTAAAAAAGGACCAAAAAGAAAGTACGCAGAAAGAGTACACAGAACTGCAAACGCAAGTCAAAAAGGAAGTTAGAAAGGCCAAGAGAGAAATAGAAATGAACATTGCTAAGGGAGCTAAAACCAATTCCAAAATGTTTTTCCAATATTACAACAGCAAGCGAACATTCAAAGAGGAGATTAAATGTTTAAGAGATACAAATGGCAAAATCGTAGAGGAAGAAAAAAAAAAAAATAGCAAATATGTTAAATGATTACTTTTCACAAGTTTTTACAAAGGAAGATACTGACAACATGCCCCACATGTCATCCAGTTCCTATCCAGTTTTAAATAACTTTAGCATAACTGAGGCAGAAGTGTTAAAGGGACTAGGAGCTCTTAAAATAAAAAAATCCCCTGGGCCGGATGAGATCCTCCCAGTAGTACTCAAAGAAATGAAAGAAGTAATTTACAAACCGCTAACCAAGATCATGCAGCAGTCACTTGACACAGGGGTGGTACCTTCTATTATATGCAAACTTATGGAAACTATAATAAGATCCAAAATGGAAAATTACCTATATAACCGGGTACTGGGAGACAGTCAGCATGGTTTTAGGAAAGGGAGATCGTGCCTAACTAACTTGCTTGATTTTTTTGAGGATGCAACATCCATAATGGATAATTGCAAACCATATGACATGGTTTATTTAGATTTCCAGAAAGCTTTTGACAAAGTCCCGCACAAAAGATTAATTCTCAAACTGAACGCAGTTGGGATTCAAGGAAACACATGTACATGGATTAGGGAGTGGTTAACATGTAGAAAACAGAAAGTACTGATTAGAGGAAAAACCTCAGAATGGAGTGTGGTAACCAGCGGTGTACCACAGGGATCACTATTAGGTCCTCTGCTATTCCTAATCTACATTAATGATTTAGATTCTGGTATAGTAAGCAAACTTGTTAAATTTGCAGACGACACAAAAGTAGGAGGAGTGGCAAACACTGTTGCAGCAGCAAAGGTCATTCAAAATGATCTAGACAAGATTCAGAACTGGGCAGACACATGGCAAATGACATTTAATAGAGAAAAGTGTAAGGTACTGCACGCGGGAAATAAAAAAGTACATTATAAATATCATATGGGAGATACTGAAATTGGAGAAGGAATCTATGAAAAAGACCTAGGAGTTTTTGTTGACTCAGAAATGTCTTCATCTAGACAATGTGGGGAAGCTATAAAAAAGGCTAACAAGATGCTCGGATACATTGTGAAAAGTGTTGAATTTAAATCAAGGGAAGTAATGTTAAAACTGTACAATGCACTAGTAAGACCTCATCTTGAATATTGTGTTCAGTTCTGGTCACCTCGCTATAAAAAAGATATTGCTGCTCTAGAAAGAGTGCAAAGAAGAGCGACCAGAATTATTCCGGGCTTAAAAGGCATGTCATATGCAGACAGGCTAAAAGAATTGAATCTGTTCAGTCTTGAACAAAGAAGACTACGTGGCGACCTAATTCAAGCATTCAAAATTCTAAAAGGTATTGACAGTGTCGACCCAAGGGACTTTTTCAGCCTGAAAAAAGAAACAAGGACCAGGGGTCACATATGGAGTTTAGAAAAAGGGGCATTCAGAACAGAAAATAGGAGACACTTTTTTACACAGAGAATTGTGAGGGTCTGGAATCAACTCCCCAATAATGTTGTTGAAGCTGACTCCCTGGGATCCTTCAAGAAGCTGCTTGATGAGATTTTGGGATCAATAAGCTACTAACAACCAAACGAGCAAGATGGGCCGAATGGCCTCCTCTCGTTTGTAAACTTTCTTATGTTCTTATGTTCTTATGTTCTTATTGATAGACCTTTGTGTCGTGTGTGTTAAAATCCTGCAAGCAACATAACTACCTGTTAAGTCTCATTAAATTCACTCAGTGCACCAATCAAAATGGACACAACAATTCAGGTGGTTTTCAGAAAATAAATTCTGATATTTATCAGATCGGGTGTCAGTTCTTACATTCATTTGTTGTGTTTTTTTGTTTTTTGGTTTTTTTTTGTGTTACTCTCACTGTCAGTTGTGTCTGCATATTCATTAGTTTTTGAAAGGGGAATTTGGCAGTGATGCCAGAGTGCTGTTTTTGCCTGATAACAGTTTTACCAGGTTTTGTGTGATGTTCTCAGACAATATATCTGAACAGTGTTCTTGTATGGGCTATTTGCACATGCTAATGTCAGTGGACATTCGGATTCATGTATACCGATTACTTACTTCCTGTTTAGTTCTGCTTTCGGTGTTGTCCTGCGTGTGCGTATTTATATCAGAATTCTTTTCACAGTGAATGTGATTCACTGCAAAAAGTACAATGAGTATTATTTTGGGCACAATAAAATTTTTTTAAAAAGTTACATTTCAGAAACGAGAAGGAAACGTCTCAGGTAATTGATGTGTCCCATTATGTTCTGCTTCTGCGCGTTACAACTCGGCTGTAAGTTTTCACTCCTTGCCTGTAAATGAGAAAAAAGTGGAATTCAAGAACTTAAGTTAAAATTAGAAGAAATGACTGTGAATCATTGCATCAGTCTCCAAAGAATTGTAGGCTCGGGTGAAGACTTCCGATAAAACGTTTATATATAAGCATACATTTTTTTCTTTGTATTTTGACACACTCATTCCCATTTACATATTCATTATTTTTTTTACATTGCACACAGATTTGCAATTTATAAGCACCTGATGGCGTATTGGAGACTGTTCTTGACTTCAACAGTCAAGAGCAAGAACAGCTACAAAAGACAGAAGAAATCACACTTCCAAGCAACTCAAGGGTGTTTTATTTATTAAATGTAATTTATAATATCATTAATTGTATTCTATTAGCTATAACTTAAATAGGAGTTTTGTAAATACACCAAAATCCCTGTCTATTTTCTAGTGATTTCACAAAATCCCTAGTTTCGCAATCTTACTGTAACATTTATACATACAACATATTTTAGCTATGTAATTCTTAAAAGTGAGGTACTCAAAAATGTAAATAATTGTATATTTATTTTTTTGTCTTAGTCTCTCCAGAGACAGTCACTGCAGCCATTGGATGATTTTTTTTTTTATATTGATGACGCCTTTTTCACTGGGTTTAAAGGCAAAGAATTTAATATCCATTCATCCACTGTAAGTAGGGTAATTGCCACCTAAGCCAATTTTCTTTACACTCTCTTGGGTTCCATCAGCATTTGGATGTCACCAGAAGAAGTAAAAGCCAACTTACCTGATGATTTTAAAAATGATCTGGACGCTCAGGGTATAATTGGCTCCACAGAGCTAAGATGCCAGATGCCTTCCTCCCTACTTCACAGCGAGATGTATTCTAACCACAAGTCACACTATACAATGAAAGGAGTGGTAGGTATGGCTCCACATGGAGCCATAACATTTGTATCCTCCCACAATGCGGTTCAGTTAGTGATAAGGAGATCTTTAAGTAATCTGGTATACTTAAAAGGACATGGCAATAATAATAGACAAAGGGTTTCTTGTGGACAATTGTGTGCTGTGCAAAATCTACAGACGGACCTTTTTGTCTAAACAGACTCAAATGCCAGAGCGCCAGGTTCGGGAGACAGTCAATTCCTCGGTTGAGGGTCCACATCAAGCGTCTAATCAGAAGAGTAAAAGATTTTGGACACAATCTACCCCTTTCCATTGCAGGGAGCATCAACCAGCACTTCACTGTAGTGTGCCTGCTAGTAAACTACCAGAGTGGGCCTTTCGAAAAAACATGTGCAATGGGAATGTATACAATAAGAAACACCCCCTCCCCCACCCCCAGCCCCATAATTTACTACACCTGTGAATTAAGATCTGTAAAAATCTTTTTAAAAAACTCAAAATAAACAACGATAGTATTTGTGGAAATTATGTAAAAAAAAAAAAATTAACTCTAATTGTGCCAAACCCAGTCATATGCCCGTCCTTCAATATTTTACTCTGCATTTTTTCAATCCTGGGGAGAACACTAAATAATTATCTAATATAAATAAGGTTATTTTTGTTTTGTATTGATTTTCACCTATTAACTCTTGGTTATTGTCATGATAAAACATTATGTAAATATATAAATATCAATTAATCAAATGTACGATACATAAAGTAGAAGTGATCAGTTTTATCTCTGATAATTGTTGTAATATCAGGGTCATGATAAATACATTGCACCAGCATGTTTTCCTGGGCACATACCACAAAGTCACACCACTCCAAACCTGTGATCACTAACTGACCTTGCACCTGCCAGTAGCAAGCATGCTGGCTTTTCAATGTTAAAGTACTATGTTGCATTTGTGAGTATTTGCAGTCAACACAGTTTTTAACACTAGGACATTTAATTTCAACCGGGCCAAAAGGTGGATGCTGTATTGGATCATAAACCAAACCATTTGGGGAAGATCCCAGCCAAGGGGCATTTGGGTGAATTACAAGTCCACAGGCTGAATAATTCATATTTTTCACCATGCAATATTCCCTAATTGCTCCAGACACCATTTCGAAACCCCGCCTCATGTCTGCAGTCTGCCTGTTCCCTTGATGATTCGTTCAGCAAGACTTTCTGCTGAGCTTTGACCTCTGACATGGCAAGCTTCCCTAAAACATGAAGTGGTAAGTCTAGCCTTGCAGAGGTGTTGCCAGTTCAAGGATGAACTCTGTTCTCTGGTAGCGTCTTCAATCTTGTGGGCCATATTCAGTGTAACTTGAAGGGATTTCGAGTGTAATTGTTCATGCTTGTTACAAACAAATACAGTCAGTTGGGTCAAGCCTACAGTCCTCTACTGGCAGGGAGAGGTATGGCAGAGTATCATGATGATTTATAACATGACTTGTTGTCACAGGAGGTTGTTGATAGGAAAGAATACTTCCTGTCTGTAGCTTTCCGAAAACAGAATCGACCAAAGGCTTGTCACGTGATATGCCCATAGTTGCCACTAATGGTTTGGAGGAAATGTCAAAATCCATGTATGCTTCAGATATCTGCAGTGAAGTAGGGTCTGGTAACTCTCCAACAAGTCCTCTGTACAGCGAACTCCTATAAAATATTAAATATCCTTATCAGTAGCAGCTCCCGACATGAAAACATCCAGCATATATTTGCATCACATAAACTATATACAGACATACCATGGTTCTAGGTTTGTGCCACCTTTGTTCTGTCTCAGTAAAGCTATGAACTGGAGGAACAACACCTGTTCCGAGTTGGGAGGAGTGTGCTGTCTGAAACAAAGTGCTATGATGTGGTGGCACAAGGCACTTCCTGCTGCACAAGAACAGTGGCAGTGGGACAGGACTATTGGGTCTGAATCCCTTAGTGCAATCTGTGGTAAAGCATGTGTCCAAAATATAAATCACATCTCTAATATATATATATATATATATATATATATATATATATATATATATATATATATATATATATATATATATACACACACACGCACACATTAGAAACATTTAAGACAATCAACACTTGGCAAACCATAACAAAATAACCATAACAAAAACAATACATTTGTTAGTGAAATCGTGTTAGTCTGTTTAGTAAGACATAAAAACTGAAGGATTAATTGTTAATATTAGTACAACGTGTTAGTAATACAAATATTTTTATCAAATATTCAGAACACCAAAATAAAAAAACAAACAACATGGAGCTGTAACTGAAACCTTGAACTTGAACCACAACTATACAAATTTTTATCCTACTCTCAAACTGTGCGGCTTCTCGTTCTTCTTCATTGATCTATAACAACAAGCTCATTTCACCTGCCACCTTGTCTTTGTTTGATACTGGTGAACAACAACAATGTAGACTCACTGTCTGGGGGAATACATTGGTGAATCCAAATATAAAACAAGTTAAGCATTATGGGCCGTATTTTTTATTGCATTTTCACAGCTAACGCTAGAGTCCCAATACACATCAGAAAATGACCGACCGAAAACGATTAACTGTTAGCTAATTTCAAACCTGTTAGTGTGACAAACGTGGATCCTTAATTACTGCAAACTCATCCACGCATTCTTAACGTTCTGCCGACAGTTGCTGAGTGATTCATTAATTAAACTTGTGCTAATTAACTACTATCATATGCTGATAAATAACCTCTATGAAATCCACTACATATTTGCCGCTACACGTCTTTTTCCGAGTGTCAATTTGTTTCATGAAAGGGACAGTACATCGCTGCTATTATGACTGGTCATGGCCAGCGAAGAAAACGACACTTCCTGACAGAATGTATTATATGACACTTATAGATGAAGAAATACAAAAGATGTTCCGCTTGAGCTGTGGAAAAATATTGGAATTGTACAGGGATCTTGGATTATTGCATATAGCCATAAGGGCACCATGTAATAATGGTAACGTGTTCATTAATAGAAAGGGTTGGCATTCTATTAACACACAGATAGTGTGTTGACTCGATTATATAATTACTAATGTGTTTGCCAACTTTCCGGGCTCTAAACATTGTAATGCATATGAACATGTCTATGTTAATTGTATGTAGGCCAATATACTAAAATATACTAGTTTACACAAAACACATTACCCACACTGCACGATTCCTAGTCAATAACAATGCAGGCACTGTTTCAATCAATTAATCAACATATTAATGTATTTTATAGTACAATAATAAGCAGACATAACTAGAAGCAGCTTTAATAGAACACTGAAAACAAAACTCAAACTTTCAATGTAAATCTCAAACATTAAAAAAAATAAAAAAATGTCAGAGTATACAACGCTCAATGTATAACTTACATATTCCAAGATATAACGCTTTCAACAGCACTTATGAGTTCTGTCTGGACACTTGGTACTTCTTTACTGGCACATTTGATAACAGTGCTCATTACGTGTTCTAATTCTGCAACTTTTCCACATAATGCCTGTTGATTTATAATCCAGTCTAAGAAAAGTGGAACTTCTGCATTTCTTCTTCTTACATTTTTTTTCCAGCACTCTGCGAATGACCCTAAAAACCGTCTTCCATTGTACAATGTGCGAGCACCTTTTTTGAGTGAATGCTGCAGAGATGTATGGCTCTTTGATAGAAACAGCTTAATTTATTTGAAGTCTTCCCACTGATGATGGGAATGAGAATGTAGAGACGGGAGCCCAGCTAACATTTTTGCAGGTATCAGGCTTTTAAAGACTATCACCACAAAAGGTCAGGCTGACCTGCTGAAAGTTCCAAACCTCCCTTATCAGGCAAAAGAATCTTTTTTAATTAGACTCAGAACCTCAAATATTCTGATCCAACGAGAACAGAATGGCAAACTATGGAGCATAGTTAATATGCCAGAAATAATTGAACTAATAGATTTCTGGTTCTACTGTAGCAAGAAAAAACTAAAGTATTTAAATAAATAAGAAAACTGAGAGATTTTTAAAATAAGAAACTTAATATAATAACCTTAAGTAAATGCATGAAGATGTTAGTCTGTATCAAAGTATTGCAGTCCTAAGTTTTAATATTCAAGGCTGCATTTGCTGCCAAGCAGGTGCCTAATTAAAATTAATCTCTTGCCTTCTGTGTATATCAGTGGAGTAAAATAAAATTACAATTTATAAGAGACTGCTATATTGAAGTATCTGATTTAGGAATGCATGTTATAAAATAATTAAAAGTCAAACTGTTATACAAATAATTATTGTTGAAAGAACATATTACAGTAGTAATTGACAATGTCAAAATATAATAATAACTGTACCATGTTTTAAAGAATATACAATCAGTAGAAATACTATTGTAGCAAATTATGACAGGATAACAGCATTTGAATTAAGAAAACTGAACAAATGTTTCCCCTATCTTTAGAATTAATTAAGACTACTGCGTGCAGTAGCCTGTAATCTTGGTCGAAGCAGGCATCTTATTTAAATTACCTTGAAGATGAAGTCATAGTTTTTAAAGAACTAAACACAGAGACTTTTAGTATAGCATAAGAAAAAAGCAACCCTTTTTGACATGATTACTGAGTAAAAACTATGAAGAAAAAAAACCAAGTAGCTACTTTGCTTGAGAGTGTATTTATAGTCAAGTCTCTTAGTTAGAAAATAAGTAATAAATAAATAAAGCTGTGTATTAATACTCAATTATATTAAAAAAACAAAACAAAACATGCTATTAACTATTCAGAACGCCTTCAAAATTTTTTCGTAATCAACATTATTTGAATTATTATTAAATGTAATCCAGCAGTGACATTTTCTGGAAAAAACAAAAAACAAAAAATGGATCAAAACAATCCAGATAAAAGGAATCTCGATAACAAAATATAGGTTTACAAACTTTTATCCACGTTAATGTTCTGACACTGTTTTATCTTTTAACCCATTCACTGCTAATGAATGTACTTGGCACATCCTGAAAAATGCCCAAAATAACACTTTCTGTAGTTGAAACCATGTATCTCAGACCTTGTTGTGTCTGGTTGAGCTGTTGTTGGAGAGAAACGGTAGTTTAGCTAGTTTTTGTAATTCTTATATAACATCCTTTTTCTCACTTTATAACTTTATATTAGTTCTTCCAATTTCTAAAACAAATGAATAAATCCACACAATAATTATTTACTTTGTATAATTGACAACCTTGTATTCATGATTATATATTTAATCTGATTGTTCCTGTTCTACGTTTGAAAATTAAAAAAAAGAAAGATTTTTATTTAGTGTTATTGATTAATTTTTTTCTTCCCTCCCTATCCCCCTGAAAACTTTTAGGATATTTTGTTCTCCTTACATCTGTAATAAAAAAAAAAGTTTTCCTGTTCTATATTTGGATAAAACACACACACACACACACACACACACACACACACACACACAAAATAAGATTTTGATTTGTACTATATTAATTTCCCTATAACCCAAAAATGGATTATAACTATTGATTTTGATTAGATTTCTGATCCATTACAAAATATATATAAAAAAACATATTATATAAAAATATATTATATATATTTTTTTTTAAAATGAAGTTTGTGCTAGATATCGCAGGGCAGCAAGTTATAATCCCCCCCTGCTTAATTGAACTTTATGTGCAGCATGTGGCCAGGTGTTGATTGTTTAATTGATTATCAATTAACCCTGGCCACATGGATTTGAAAAGGAGCCGAAAAGCCAGTCCTTTGTTCTCCATATTGTTGTTCTTTTTTTTTTTTTCATCTACTAGCTTGAAACTCACGATTGTATGTTAACCAGGTTGAGAAAAACACAAAAGGAATGACTGTGTATACCAGGGTTGCAGTGTTTTAAATAAGGATTACTTTACAGGAGTTTTAATCCCTCAATGATATATTTGTTTGTGTTAGGGAGAAGGTTTCTGGAGTGGGACCTCCCTTATAGCCAACTTTTGTTTTATTGGTTGTTTTCTTTTTCATGTACACTGACATGTATGTCCTCAAAGAGGGTGGATAATGTGCAGAACTATCTTTTGGTGTTTTTTTTTATATTACTGAAATATTAATGGTTGAAAATTAGGGTTTAACATTTAAAAGTAAAGCTATAGAGAATTTGTAGGGGTTTCGTTTTTACCCCCTCATCTTCCTCTGTGGCATCAGGTTGTTTTTTTTCTCTACAAATCCACTATCTTGTAGAGAGCAGTGAGCCATACAGCAGACAGACAAATAGATACACAGAATCTACAGCCTGACAAATGTGATGTCAATTTTTATACCTAGAAGACCAAGTAGATTCGTTTGTCAAAAGGCTTTATTTCAAAAACACACGCACATCCACAACCTTGCTCTAGAAACACTCGTTAGTTACATCACACCTACAATGGGAAAGGAGGCGAGAAGGATGTCTGTCAAAGCTGGTCTGAGGGCCTGTGTTCTAAAGAAAGCATGTTCTTGTTCTTTCATGTGCCAGCTTTGTTTTCAATGGCTTCTGAAAATATCAATCTTCAGGTCACAGATTTTGTATGCAGTCTGTTAACATCATAAATAAAACTGGCCTGTGTTGATTATTATGCGATAAACTTATTTCAATCTGCAGATCTATTGATTTTTTATGTTAGTGCATTTTAGCAATCAGTGTGGGAAAGCAGGCTACTATATATGTTGCTTCCTCTCTGCACACACACCCGGTGCTCGGTGCGCCTCCATGCCCCTTGCATCAGTCCTGTGCATAGCACAGGGGTGCCTCATTGTCATGCATTACAATACTGATTACCATAGTGTGTGCCATATTATGCTCACTATATCGTGCGATAATGTTTTGTGCCCTTTCGTAAATGAGGCCCTGGAGCCCAATTTTCGTTGGTGATTAAATAGCTTTTTTATGCAGGTGTAGTCAGGGCTGGTATAGCCCTGATTTTCGTAAATGACTAAGCGTTTAATTAGGGGTTTAAGCATCTAAATCACTTATGCTAGTCTAGATGACTAAATTCTCTCCTACAGGTAGCATTGGATTTGGATGTGTCAATGTAGGTGTGACTTTCAAAACCTGTAGTCACTAACGTGCTCACTGATGAGGCAGAATATCAGTTAGGATGGTAATGAGCAGACGGGGCTCAGAATCACCTACATTGAGCTCTTTGGGCATTTGTAATGGTCATTTGAGTTTCAAAAGAAAAATAAAACACAAAATGTGCTTTACAATAAATGGGTGCAAACCCCAACACAGCTGGAGAGTCTGCCTCTCTGGTTTTGGAGAAAACCTCATTTTTCATCTGAGGAAGTAAACATACTTGATGCAGTTCTTCATTTATATAAAACCCTACCGCAAAACACAGCATCAACAGATCTCGTGACCATACAAAAAAAGAGCATGGGATAAAGTGTTACCGCAATTGTATGCAATTATTATTCTGTATTTTGTGTAGTTTTCGGAAAGTATATATGTTTATTCCTTCAGTCACTATTTTGGTCATGGAAGACTTGCATGTACCCAAGTTGTCTCCGATGGATCTTTGATATGGAGGATAATGTGGCGACACAGGGTCTCTCTTGTTTCTTTTATTTTAAAAGAATAAATGGACAGACACAGGGATTGCAGATGCAAATGGATTATCTGCTTTTTATTCTCTCTAGTACATTCAATCTCGATGGGCTGAGACCACGCAAACAAATTTAAAAAAATAAATAAACCCCCTATTCTCTGGCTATCCAATCTTCTCCACATCCCTGTTACTTCTGCTTCAGCCACTCCTGCTCCATCACTCACATCCTTTACCGGCTCTCTCACTCGCTGACTCTCGCAGGTCTCGTCTTTGCAGCTTCTTACAGGTTGTCACTCATTAACACTGTTTCTAATCACTCTCGCTCACAACTCTCCTCTACTGCCACAATGTCTAAATAAATAAATAAATATGTAGACACTCATTAATGTATTTATTTATGTATTTATTTTTCATTTTGGCATAATCTTAGGGCAGCGGTTATCTTCATTGCCACAGGAACTGCAAAGTTGTGCATTGAACAGTTCTCCAAATCTTCTGATAACTCCTCACATAAATCCAACATTACTTGTGTATTTCATCAAAAAAAGAGGTAATAATCTGATCATCTGTTAGGTCCAAAAAACTAATACAGGGTCTGTATAATCTAGCAAAAGGATACCTCCCCCTCATCATTATTCTTCTTCTCTCTGCCTGAACCGCAACTATTTTGCTTTCAAGGGGGTAGTAAATTTTTTGTTTTAAACAATACCCAAGCAGAAGCAGGTGTAACTCGGAAAGTCCTAAAAGTAGATGTGTAAATGCTTTGGAAATTGCACGTAGGGTATGTCTAGGGTTACTAGATGTCCCAGAAAAAATGGGACTGTCCCAGTTTCAGCCTTGTTTTTTTGTCCAGATCAGAAACTGTAAAAATATTAAATCGTCCTTTTTTTCTGTACCTCTATGTCAGTTTGAAATGTTCAGTTTGCATGTAAAGTTTTGTAAACAGCTCCTTTTAAATTGAAATTTGCCCCATCATCACATGGTATAGTATATGCTCCTTCCCTCACACCCTCTACTGACGTTGTCTTGATCTAATCTAACCAATCATCCCGCCAAAATTGAAATTGAGGACCTGCCCGTGAATAAAATAATACTTTTTTTTTTTTATTATTATTATTCATACTTTCTGTAGAGCTAAACATTTAACAGTCATTCGTCTTCCTGGCCTGGGAGCTCTGTAGTCTAGACTGTACAAACGCGGTAAGTTGGCTAAAATAAAAGAAACAAAAAGAAAAACGTGAATTATTCTGAAAAAAATGTACCAGGATGTTATGTACAAGTTTAATTTGAGATTGTTACTGTAACAAAGTCATTTAAAAATCTATAGTTCAGGGCTGGCATTGCATTGTTAAAGTATAAACATGTATTCAGAAGTTGTTCCTTTTTATAATACAAGTATACAGTAGTTTTGTATTAAGTAAACATGCTTATTAATTAATTTGATATATTTTATTGTCTGCTTTATTTTAACTGGTTAGCAAGCAAGACACCAGGGTCCAGAAGTTTGTATAACCCAGACAGGGCCCAGCCAGCCAACAACTACAATGTGCGGTAGCCCAGTCACACAAGAAAAAAGCTTCATGAGACATTGACAGGGAAACAGTACAAATACAAACTGGGGGGAAAAGAAAAGGACCTTTAATATGCCTAAATGAAAGTCTCGCTTTTATAGAAGGCCTAAAGGCAGAATCTACTTTTATGCAAAGGGTTAGAACAGAATACGAAGCTGATTGCACAATATGTCGCCTTTTGAGATGACTGCAGATAATTATAATATGTTATTAAAGCAACAATGCTTTCGTGATATCTTTAGACTGAATGTAACACATTTTTGTTGCTCATGGTGGATGTGTCGATATCCAGCCTCGCACAGGCTCTCAAAAGCAAAAGCAAAACTTTACTTCAGTGGACAGCTCAATAATTATCTCACACTTTTTGGTTAAGAAACAAACACCAGAAGAAAATGAGGTAGCAGCTGCAGAAGGAACTATGGCATGCCACATTGTAAAAAAAAAAAATCTTCAGCCCGCACTAAAACGGATGCAATTGTATATAATGTTTTAGCTCCTTACGCTGTGAAGTGCTTAGAAGACTCCTTAGCCTCTGTTAATTAAATATTTCCACAGATGCAAGCAATCACGGTTGTGTCAAACTGTTTCCAGCAATAGTTCACTATTTTTCTTTAGATGAAGGAGATTTGCAGACGAAGTTATTGGATCTGAGAGCCTTCTTTCTGAAAAATGTGTTGCTTTTGGAGATAATACAAACTTTGGAAGCTTAAATCGAGATGGTACAAATATTGTATTTGCAAGACTGAAGGAGTGTCTTCCAGTAACAAACCACTTCATTGGTGTTGGCTGCCCTGCTCACATTTTGCAGAACACCACCCAGACAGCAAAGTATTTTATTGCTGAGGTGATTGTGGTTAAGTGTTTTTATTTCTTTTCAGGGTACACAGTTCGCATTCAGACGCTAAAGGAATTCTGTGAATGTCAATGTGAAGTTTGGAAATGTGTTGTCTCGTTAAAAAACATGGTTGGTTTTCCCTGTATCCTGCAATTGAAATGATTCTATTGCTGCATGAGGCTCTGAAATCATTCTTCTTTTTACTAGATTCCTGTCTAAAGATGCTTGAAAATTTCTTTCAAATTGAGGTCAGTGAGGCATTCTTATTTGAGGATTTCTTATTTGATGCCAGCAAGCACTAATTTCTGTTACCCTGATCAGCAATAGAGTAGAGAATTTTCATAAATGTACAGTCTTATTTGTGATAAGTGTTAAATGTGTTATTTATTATAAGGCAGTAATTTCAATATTTACAGCATCGATGAAGAATTACAGGACAAGATGTCCAGATTTTTGACTCTGGGAATCTGATAACCCTCGGTATGTCAACTAATTTAACTAGCCATGAATAACTTAAAATGGATGGACAACTAAATCCCTAGAAACACCTAAGCTTACATGTTTGAAAATCACACACACACATCACCTGTCTAAAGGACTAAAAAGACAGCTTATGCACGCTTAAACCCCATAATCACGTGCGACTATAGGGCCCTATGTAATGAACATGTATTTTGAATGAGTAAAATGCAACATTACCTCATACCTGTTAAACCATTTTGATGATCACTTGATAATTTTATTCATTCAAAGCCCTTTAGAAAAAGTTAAATGACTAAAAAAGCTGTTTCAACTAATCTATTTCTGCTGTAACTATTTAACAAACTGTTTGAGAAATTAACATTAAAACTGTTTAATAGATTAACATTCAAATCTAAAATTCTAAATTCTAAATGCAAATCTGACTACTTTCACGACCACAGCTAAATACAAATGGACACTTGACTAAATATTTCAAATGCATTTTAAATACTTTTCCATACAACAAACGTTAATGTATTGATTAATCAACACCAACATTAGTGCACAGTGGGCAGCATTTTCGAAAGGCTGTAAATGATAACTCCAGTGTTAATCAAGAATTATGTATGTGGCATTGATTTTGGTATTTACAAGCAGTCATTATGTCTATTTTGTTATTAAGTAATTGTCCTAATGTGATTTCTGAAATTGTTAATTTACAAAATAATGTTAATACCTTAACAAGCGATGCTTCTTGCGACTATTTATTTTGCTATAGTTTGAAGCTACACAGGTTGAAGTGTAAACATCCCAGTCTAGCTATAAATCCAACTGGAACCATCATCAGAGGCAAACACTAAAGAAAAAGATGCTTATAATATTAAACTAACTGTTTTATAACATATTAATGCATTTCCTTATTTTATGTGTCTGTATAACTTTATATTGAAGTTTTAACAAGTTCACTGATTTTAAGGATTTCATGTTAAAATAGAAGTTATGTTTCTGTGCTTATCTTCATATATATGATCAGTCTCTGTGCTTATCTTCAAAGTCGTATTGACTGTGGCCAATACAGTGAATAAGAATAGCTGTTGTCTGTGATTTTATTTTAATATTTCGTTTTTGTACAGTAGTTCAAAGTACTTGAAATGGAAGGCTCTTTTTTAATGCCAACCCCATTACCATTAAAGATTTTACAGTATTTTTCAACATAAATCTTAATTTCAAGGTAATGTTGCATTTTACCCTCTGAAAATACATTTTATTCTCTCATTGTTAAAATTAGAGGGTAAGTGACCCCCAGACCCAAACAGACTTCACAAGAGCACACAAACTGGCAGTTAATGAAAATAATGACCAGATTTCAAAATGTTACTGATGAAAACAATGACATGTTCTTTGAAAATCAAGAAAATGCTGCCACAAGAAAAAGGTATATAAATTTACTAAACCTTTTAGTAAAAGCTTAACTGGAAGAAAATTGAGAAAACAAGAAAATTCATCAAGTACTACTACAGCAACTCGACAACATTATGGTATAATGATTAGTTGTAGTGATTGTGAGCGTAAAATAATCTGTGAGATAGTTTTTCCCCTGGTTTAAGTGTATTCTGTCTCGATGGCAGCGTGCAGTGTCCATACATTTTTAGAAAGGGAAACTCAGGAAAGTACAGAAATACAGCATGATGACTAAAACACTTTACTGCATGTTGATGCAGAGTCGTTATCGGCATGAGATGAGATGTCAGTGTGGTTCAGTTGTGCATATCATGTGAAAGATTTCTGGGGGCGTGCATTATGTTGTACGGCATTGCAAAATAATGCGGCAGGGGCAGTACTATGATGTCCTGTAAACAGATATGCTACGGTTTGACTGTGGCGCTAAACTGTAAGATTGCACTGTGTCTAGGAATTCGGGACAAATTCCGTCCTGGAGGCATTAAGTCCCACTACTGCTAACAGGCATGTCCAGGAGTCATGTCTTGGCTCTGTGTCCCTCTTCAAAATATCGGACCAGGATAGCCAGCTTCATCTCCATTTTTGTGTCACTTCTGTCATCGATCATGAGACAAAACGGCACAGACTTGCAGTGTGCAATTACAGCCCCAGTTGCTTCGAATGCTAAACTTTTCTTTCCAATATACGTTGTCTTTGTTCATTTACATTTTAATTGCTTGGTGATACTGCTGTCAGTAAACAGCTGCAGCATTAGATCCAAAAATGATTAGGAAATGATGCTGGCAAGTTATGTTCAGTGACAAATTTGCAAAACATAACTTCTGCTTTTGTGACGGCATTCGAACCCCACTTTTCCTGCCTCTGTTCAGTGACAAACCTTTTGAGAAATATAAGCTGATCAAAGAGCACAGCATCATCTAGAACTACATTCTTTGAGCTCAGGTACTGCACACACTCCTCAATATCATCCCACTCCGGTGGTTCACGTAAGATCAACCACGGAAAACATTTGAACTGGTTAAAGCATTCAATCCACTTCTGCAAATATTCGTAAGCTATGGAATAAAAGGCCTTGGAATCATTTTTAAACCTGTTCTGTACATTTTGATCAAGCTTTCCTAGCACACTTTTTACCTTAAGGGTGCAGAAGTTCTGCTCCATCCATTCCTGGATATGATCTTCAACAGGGCTTTAGCTACAGAATAGGCCTCTTTCTCAACATTTAGAGCAGCCTTCTGAAAGAGTGACATCTGGAATATACTTTGCAGGAAACTGGGAAAGCCACTGTTTTTGAACAAGACAACACATTTCTGAACTTCACATGGACAAAGTGACAGAATTCCTTTAGCTTCTGAACACATACTGTGTACACTGAAAAGAAATAATAAAAAAAAAAAAAATCTTATTCTGGATGGTGTTCTGCAAAATGTGAGCAGGGCAGCCAACACCAATGAAGTGGTTTGCTACAGGAAGACACTCCTTCAGTCTTGCAAATATATTATTTGTACCACCTCGATTTAAGCCTCCAAAGTTTGCATTTGTGTTATCAGCTGCAAAAGCATCACATTTTTCAGAAAGATTATTTTTACCCAGTATGTCACTCGGGTAGTTTGTTACAGTTTCAGACATTTCATTTTCTAAGGCTCTCAGATCCAGTAACTTTGCCTGCAAACCTCCTTCATCTAAAGAAAAATACTGAACTATTGATGGAAACAGTGACACGACCATGATTGCTTGCATCTGTGGAAATACTGAAATAATTAACAGAGGCTAAAGAGTCTTCTAAGCACTTCATAGCATAAGGAGCTAAAACATTACATACAATTGCATCCGTTTTAGCAACTGTAGCGTGTCTAAACATTTTCTTAGGCAGAGAGGCTGTACAGCCCATTGAATTAAGGCTATAGTGATGCTTCACAACGTGGCATGCCATAGTTCCTTCTGCAGCTGCTACCTCATTTTCTTCTTGTGTTTGCTTCTTAACCAAATAGTGTGAGATAATGCTTGAGCTGTCCACTGAAGTAATGTTTTTCTATGTGAGCCTGGATATCAGCACATCCACCATGGGCAATGGAAATGTAACAACTGAAAAAAAATAAAAATATATATATATATATATATATATATATATATATATTTATATATTTTTTAAAAAAAAAATTTGGTTCCTGGGTAGTAAGTGTTATTTCCTAATTGCTTATGCCTCAAAAGTATAGAAAATGGCTATTATTCCCCACAAACTTTGCTTTTGTGACCAGGACAGTGATATTTTGAAATTTACCAATTTTCCAGAACATTCCAGATAGATTCAGAGCCGAGTAAACTTGGAGTAACTTCTAGAACTTTCTAGAACTTCCCAGTAATATAAATAGTAGTATAAATACAGGGGCCTTAAGCCCACTAGTTCAGTTTAGTTCCAGCTGCCTAAGTGGATACATATCTGCATTTTTCTGAGATGCCATCAAGAGGCTGCAATGATGGCATTCCTGATGGGTCTCCAAGGCAGTTTTACCAAGTTTCCCTGCTATCTTTGCCTTTGGGACAGCAGGGACACCAAGGCACACTACCACAGGTGGGACTGGCCACAGCGGACCAAGTTCTCTGTGGGGAGGAACAACGTCAAATGGGAGCCACTGGTGGACCCCGGAAGGTGCTGATGCCACCACTGGCAAAGGTCAAAGCCGATGTCTTCGTCGGACCACAGATAAGGAAGATCCTGGAGTGCAATGAATTCCCCAAGAAGCTCACTAGTAAGGAGAAAGCGGCTTGGAACAGCTTTGTTGCAGTGGTTCGGGGCTTCCTGGGCAATCACAAGGCCGAAAACTATGTGGAGCTGGTTGAGACTCTGGTGAAGAACTACGGCACAATGGGCTGTAGGATGTCCCTCAAAGTCCATATCCTTGATGCTCATCTTGATAAATTCAAGGAGAACATGGGAGCGTACTCGGAGGAGCAAGGCGAGCGTTTCCACCAGGACATACTGGACTTTGAACGCCGCTACCAAGGAAAGTATAACGAGAACATGATGGGAGACTACATTTGGGGGCTGATTCGTGAAAGTGATTTACAGTATAATCGTAAATCTCGAAAAACTACTCACTTTTAAATCTTTTGTAGTCATTTTTGTATTACTTTAGTATAAATACATGTTAATTTGGATTCATATGTTGTTTTTTTCTGACTTTATGTCAACAAAAAGACCGTTTTCTCATTGGAAATAGGTACATTTCAAAATATCACTGTCCTGGTCACAAAAGCAAAGTTTGTGTGGAATAATAGCCATTTTCTATACTTTTGAGGCATAACAATTAAGAAATAACACTTACTACCCAGGAACAAAAATTGTGTTATGTAGTGTTACATACTCCTATTGCACACTTGTAGCACTACTGTCTAAAGCTATCACAAATGCATTGTTGCTTTAGTAACATATTATAATTATCTGCAGTCATCTCAAAAAGACAACATATTGTGCAATCAGCTTCATATTTTGTTCTAACCCTTTGCAAAAAGCAAATTCTGCCTTTAGGCCATCTGTAAAAGCGAGACTTTCATTTAGGCATATTAAAGGTCCTTTTCTTTTCCCCCCAGTTTGTGTTTGTACTATTTCCCTGTCAATGTCTCATGAAGCTTTTTTACTTGTGTGATTGGGCTACCGCACATTGTAGTTGCTGGCTGGCTGGGCCCTGTCTGGGTTATACAAACTTCTGGACCCTGGTGTCTTGCTTGCTAACCAGTTATAATAAAGCAGACACTAAAATATCTCAAATTAATTAATAATAAGCATGTTTACTTCATTTTTACAGTGCTAACACAGGCTGAACAATCAGATGAGACTGTTTACTTGATTAGAAAACTGCTGTATACTTGTATTATAAAAAGGAACAACTTCTGAATACATGTTTGTACTTTACCATTGCAATTCCAGCCCAGAACTACAGATTTAAGCCAACTTATCGCTTTTGTACAGTCTAGACTACAGAGGTCCCAGGCCAGGAAGACAAACTATTGTTAAATGTTTAGCGCTACAGAAAGTATGAATAATAATAATAAAAAAGTATTATTTTATTGGCGGGCAGGTCCTCAGTAACGTGCAAACTCAAGCTCGGCAGCAAAATTGCTATGCATAGTCGTTGAGCATTAAAGTTTTGCATTTAATGTTTTTTTGCATTTAATGCTCTGGTAGAAAGGACTAGCATTAACTATAATTTACACTCTTGTCAGGATTCTGTTAAGTTCCAAGGATTCAAACACGTTTGGGAGAATTATCTTTGGCATATCAACACCCATATCAACTGTTTCCATCATAGTATGAAAATGGAATTTGATATGTTGTCTTTCACTGGTTATAAAGATCATATTTGGGAATTTCTTGCCAAAGCTTCTCCTTCAGTCCACATTAACAAATAGATATTTCCTATTTATTCTGTTCTTTGATCTCTGTATGCTGCTGATTAAGCCTGAACCATACATGTTATTATTGTGTTGCTTGTACTTGTAATTGTCTCTTTATTGTTTTCCAGGGCTCCTTGTAAATGAGGTTACATCTCAATAGGTCAATCTTCTGGTTAAATAAACAAATAAAAAAATAAAACTAAATGTAAATATCATAGGTATTTGCATAAAACCAAGAAAGAAAGAAAATCTATTCAGTATGTCTGAGCAATTCCAAAAAATATTAAAGGGCATATTCCTGTCAAGTTTTTTTACGAACAACTTAAAAAAATAAAAACAAATAAATAATCCGCTACCTATTTCTCAAGGGATTTCTTAAACCTTGGACTCTTTGGATCCCTGATCAGCTTGATGAGATGAACTAAGCCCTACAGCAGCATTACAAGGATTTGATATTGGTATTCATCCTGCATTCATACATTAGAATCTTTACTGCAGAGTGTCCCAAACTTTTTTCCTGCACGACCCCATTTTGAAACTTAATAATATACGTGACCCCAGAAAGCCAACAACGTACAAACCAACCAACACATTAATATGTTATTTAATGAACTCATCAAGTCTACTGTGACACACGGGCTTGCATGTTGTGACACAACTTCTCAAAATCTGGCGGTGTGGTTGAAACTACACATCTAATTTCTGATGTTACATCCACGTGGTTCGATACTGGGACTTGATGCACACAAGTGCAGAAAATGCAGCTTCACACAAATAAGTGCTGGCAAATGGCACTATCAGTTTTAAGGCAGTGTTGAGAGTGCAGGATATTCACTCTTGACACTGAAATAGAACTCCGGGAGAGAAAGTCGGGCATATGTTTCTTTCAAGTTGATCACAGGAAAAGTCAATTATCTGTACGATTTCAGCTGCTGACACATTCATAGCATCAGGAGTGCACTTAAAGGGGTTTTGCACCCAATCATATTTTGTAATGTCAAAGCTGGGGAAAAAGGATGCAAGCCGTGTCTCCAATTGGATGAGATGCTCAGTCATGACCTGTGTGGGAGGCTGAATTATTTAATTGTCAGCCAGGAGCTTGCAAAGCTGTGGGAAGGATTCATAGTTTGACTTCAATAGATTATTCTTCCAGAAAATCAAATGCTGTGATTTGATCACTTATCTGAAAGATGTTGGTGTTCAAAGTTAATTCAGTTTTGCAAATATATACTAATAATCTTTGTTATTATATAGTGCCTTTCAAAGTGGACCACCGTCACAAAGCGTTTTAAAAGATACAAGACTACAGCGTATCAACCGTGCATCAGCTGCAGAGTAACTTACAAGAACGTCTCACCTGAAAGAGGGAGCACAAGGAGGTTAACTTGGTTGGGGTCACACGATGAGTCAGTGGCTGAGCTGGGATTTGAACCAGGTACCTCCTGGTTAGAGGTCACTATCTTTAACCACTGGACCACACAGCCTCCTATCTGCAGCATATGCATATTTGATCAGAGAGAAAATCAACAAATTCTGTTCTTTTGCATCGCATAAGCAAGCAGTTATTCTCTCAGTTAAAAAAAATTGGAACAGTACCCTTCCTCTTGAGAGCCAACGAACTTCAGTGTGGAACAGCACTTTTCTTTATGTAGCCATGTAGCACATTTCAAATTTCTTGTGCTGTCCTAGAAAAGGGAGACAGAACAGAATGTCTTCAAGAATTGCACCGTCCTATAAGTACTGCACAAAAGCTAAGAAGCGTTCATCATGCCCCTCAATCCTCAACTTGAAGTGCAAAAACATCCATATTTTTCCGATGTTCCACCAGCATGTTTTCTTGATTTGTTGCTATCGCCTCAATCCTTCACTTCACAGTGTTGTTGGAGAGAGGTATGGTTCTGAGTTTGTTCACCTCAGTTTCCCCACACATTATTCTCACAATATTGACTGCAGCTGGCAAAATGCGATACGGTAGCTCATCTCAAATGACGCCCGTTGAGCTTGACCAGAGACAGAAAAGGCCGTCCTGAATTGCACTTGTTGATGCGAAAGTCCCTCTTTCCTGTGCTGGAAAAATTATTTATATTTCCCCACGTATTTCTTGTGAAGGGTTAACAATTTATTTGGCTTCATGCTTTCACTAGATAACACCTTGTGACATATAAGCATTTTGGCTTTTCTTTGTTTTTCACAAATACACTGGTGAAACCATACTCAAGAAAAGCCTCATCATATTTGCGAGCACGTTTCTTGACCCCCTCTTGTTTTTTCAGTCATATTCAAGTCAGTAAAATCACTGTTTTGAAGTTGTTGCTCTTCATAAAAATCAAACCGAGGGTGGTATGGGGTGTCTTTCAGTGACGTGCATTTGAGCCTAGCGCGTGGCAGGGCCTTTATATATTTGTATGGACATCGTTATGGATTTGGTGTAAGGCTCTGCTGTAAGATTCTTTGGTAAAACATCTTCCTTTGGGGGAACTGCTTCGCTTGTTACAGTATGTACAAATACACTTACATTACAGACAAAGGGAAACAAAACACTACACCTTAAAGAAAACGAAATAGTGACACACTGAGAAAAGAACATCTATTTTATGACAAACTCTGGTGTCAAAGCTCAAATACGATACCCAATGTTTTAAGTTCAGTACTGTGTATGTTTGTGTTACCATTCAATATCAATATGAGACATTAGTCTCGTTTAACAATGAAGATTTGTTTGCTAGACAGTCTGAATTTCCCATTACATTTTATTTTGTTATTGATTATTCTGCATTCTGTAATTGGTTTAATTGCTGGGCCAGGTGCAATGTTTCCTATGGGGTGTTTATAAAGAACCAGTCTTATAACAGAAGCTGAAACAAATGTGTGCCAGCCAGAGAAGCACACACAATGGCTACATGTGGTGAATTGTTGATTTCATCAAGCTGTAAAAGTTTTAAGTGTGGCTGTCAGTAAAACACAGTGCTATAATATTGTAGTTATGCAATATTGTATTTATGTTGTAGGTTCCTTCTGAAAATATTCCATTCACGAAAAGCTTTATCGCAAAATCTCTATTTGATGTAATGAGATCTGTATATGTGAAATTATTTTTGGCATACTGTGAAATGTCTTGCTTATGTGCATGTTGTGACAATGTGACCAGATACACTATTGAGTCATTTTCTTAGCCATGACTAAATTAGAATTAAGAAATGTACAGTTATTTTATACATACATGAATTTCAGGAAAAAAATATCTCTATTTAAGAAACACTATTAAAGACTTTTTTAACCACTTCAACTCCAGATGTAAAAATGAAACCCCTTCCCAGGGACCAAATTTTGAAAATAATAATAATAATAATAATAATAATAATAATAATAATAATAATAATAATAATAATAATAATAATAATAAAATTGTATAAATGTTTTCAAGCCTGTAATAGCTATAAAATCTTCACATATGATGAATAAAACACAAATAAACGGTGTTTTTCATTAACCCTTTATGCTCCTGTGTACTACATACTCTGCTTTCCTTGTGTTGGAGGAATAATAGGCATGTACAGGGCTACTTTGAGCAGGCATTGTGATGGATCTGGCTGCCTCAGATGCCTGCTTCATTGCCTTGTACCCAGTGCTGTGTTTTGATAGTATTTCATCCCAGCACTGCCATTTCAAACCAAACACCTTCCCGTTTGCAGCTGGCTTACCTGTAAAGTAGCTGCATGCTCTTTTGTTTGTACAGTCACAAAGGTAAGTGATTAGCTTTTTGGGAACAAAAGCCAAAAAGCACTCCAATGGAGAACGCAAACTTTCCAGTTCCATGGCGGGGTGCACATCTGTGTGAACAGGTGCAAAATCAAATGATGGAGGACTGGCATCATGGTAGGGATCAGTAATAAACACCCAGTCCCCTGGTTCTTGGCTCCACATCCTCTTCAGCATCATCACTGAGTTTTAAGAGCATTATTTTCGTTGGTATAGAAATCCTCCGAACCAACTTCGAAATCTTCATCACTCCCGTTATCGCTCTGCACATACGTTGCCATGTTTAGCTTTCGCAAAAAAAAAATAAAACACTATATATATATATATATATACACTTGTAACTTATAACACTTTCATTGCACATTCCACAGTACTAACACTGCCTTAGGGAATTAAACCTGAAAGGCTAGACTGAGAAACCACTCACAGAATAGAGTGGCAAACTTGACGTACGAATGTATGGTATTGTACTGTAAGTGGGTTTTCATTTGACGTACATGCGTATGACATTGAAATGGTTAAAGATGTGAACCAGGGGAATACATTTTCACCAATCCTGCCATCAGGTTCATTGTAGTCTTGTGCAGTGAATTGAGCATTATTGGAACAGTCAAGAATTATAATGCATAACCTACATTTATTATTTTAGTAGTTCAGTGTTGAAAGAGTTGTACGAATGTTCTGGGAAGAAATACAACCTAAGTATAACCATATGTAGGAGGTATTACCTGTAAACCTGGGCAACATGACTAGTGAAAAACATGTGCAATGTCACACCATGCTGAAAGACGTCTACTGCACATATACAATAACTTTCTCAAGAGGAGAGGATGTGAAAGCTCTAACCACAAAATAATATGCAACAACACAAATGAATAATCTACACCACAAGTAAATATTAAACAGGACTGCTTCTTGCTGAGAATCCGAAAAAGCTAAACCATATTTGAGACAGAATGTTATCCACCACAAGCAAAATACACTTTTCAAACTGAAATTGACTACCTTATATAATGAATTTACCACATATCCCTGTCTGTAAAAAAAATATTGAGACCACAAGCTTCTTCAACGCAATCTGCACACAACCGTGTGGGAGAGAAGCCAAGAGACTGCGCAGGTCAAGCAAAAACACCTGCCGTATACATACAGTCAGTTGAGCACACCTAAAACTAGATTGCAACATTTGTGGCAGATCAATCAAAGGAGGAGACAACGCATAAATACTGTGTTGATCACGCTGGGGAATGAAGATCCATCGTGAAGAAAGATTTACACTTGGACTATTCAACGAATGAAGTGCAGCTACCAGAAAATGAGGGCATAAGAATTGAACAGGAACTGTTCCATATTCCATATTACATTCCCCAATGAAACCTAATTAAATTTAATTAAATATAGCTACAGTATATTGAAGCTGATTGAGTAACTATTTAGAGTTACATATTTTGTGAAACATAACTTTAAGTGAACTTTAATAAACAGCTCTTGTTATTCATGTGAATAACTTTAAAGTAAACATGCTATTTGTAGACAAGTATATTTAGTTAAGGCTAAAATGATAATTGATTATGTTTTTAATCATAACATAGCACATACTTGACACATTTTCTATCTCTTGTAGTTTCAGTTCTGTAGTACTGAGGGACCAGGATTTCAGCCATTGATGCAGAGTGATGTCTATTATTGTGTAGATAGAACCCTAACCAAAAGAGCAGTGCCAGAATACAATGAATCAATAAAAATCCCATTGTGTCTTTGTGGCAAAGGGGTTTGCAGTGTGCAGGTGCAGGATTGATGCAGTGAGCAATGAAAGACAGACAATGATAATACAGGTACAATGGTGTTTATTTTTAATCCTGGTCTGGTGACCACAAATAAAAAGACACTTTTCTAAAGCACCGATTGCAGTCCCAAATAATAACACATCTACTTTATCACCCACAAATACACATATGACTACAAGTCCCTAGTGGTAAAATACAATTCAATTCATAAACAAAGATGCAGTGTTGTCCAGGTTTGTGCCAGTGTCACAGGAAATAAGTTAGCCATGAAACAAGTTAGCGTTTGCCTTTTTGAGCCTTTCTGCGCACTCGCAAATTTTAGAAGTTGAAGGCAAGGTTATGTATAGATTTATTCAAGATTTTACAGATGCCACTGGTATTTTTTTAAGAACAGGTATTGCCTACCATATTTTTTTGTTTAAAAATGTAACGTTTGACATCATAACTACCGAAGTGTATTGGAGACATTATTTTTCGGTTTAAAAAAGTCACATTTGTTATTTATCGAAGTGTAAATGTACGTTTAAGTTTTATAAATACATTTTATTTAAAGTAAAGCGCTCGTTGTGTTTGGATATGCAGTGTGGTTTTTAACAAAAATAAACATTTTAAAAACATTATTTTGTCAGTATAATTTATGTTTATGCAGAGTTAAAATCACTACTTCCAATGTTTATTTCCTTTCAAAAATGTTGTGTCACATCATACTGTGGCGTAAGCAAATATAAGCGTTTATTCTATGGGCTCAAATTTAACTAAGTTATTATTTTCACGGTAAAATTCTGAGTTGTTTTGTATTTTTTTTTTTAAATAAATGTTATGGGGAAGTGGGTACAAACACTTATACAGAAAATACTGTTTTTGACGTTTTAATCAAGTCTACGGGGACTATCTAAACCTGTTCTAATATATACAGAAAAAGTGTAAGTTTTTAGTCAAAGATGGTGTTTTAAGAAATATATAGATAGGTCAATTGAGAAACGGACAAAACGATTGGCTTCCTATACATGCTTTCATACGATCATATGAAGAAACACATAGATTTCATATATGGACGTGTATATATCGATTCTTGTGTTGCGGTCTGGTTTTGTGTTTTGTGCATAAAAATAAATCTTAATGCTTAATTGTTTCTGTTATGTCGTAACCAATATACAGAATATCGTATTTATTTATCTTTCGGTAATATTTATATATTTATATATAAACCTATAATGTAAATATTCGGCGATTACAAACTGAAAATGACAACTCTGATGATGGTTTAAACTGGGAATGTTAAATAATTGTTATTGTCATATTATTTAAAAAGTGTTGATGTAACGATTTAACACAAATATAATCGCACATGAAAGTAAATCGCACGACCATGTCTTTGTAGTAGCTTAAAGTTAACCGCTATTATTAAATAAAATACAACATGATACAATAAAAAGTGTTATTAATATTATAACAATGTGTTTTTGATTTTAACCACATAAAATGTAGCTTTAATAAAGATCCTGACAACATTTTTAAAAGTAAAACAATTTTCTGAACTAAAGTTTACCGACAGAAAGTGGAGACGGCTTAACCGTGCCTTTAAATTCTAAAATTTGCACGTGCGCAGAAAGGCTCAAAAGGGCAAAGGCTAACTTATTTCACAGCTAACTTATTTCTCGTGACACTGGTATTAAGCGACAGCTCCTGAATCGTGTTTAGCCATCTAGTAAATCACAAACAAGCACAGTATTAGACATGACAAAAACAACTAAACCCTCACAATATATTTTAACATGGTTCTCACTCCGGGTTAGCGTTAACCACACCAAAAGAACAGATCACCTCCCTACGTCCCCTTATATACCGTCAATCACGCACCCCTTGGTTATCAATTACAACCACTCCTCCAATCTGCGGCCGCCACATCGTTTCCCTTCCAGGTCGATGATTTAGTGTTCCGTAGCTCCGCCCCCTTTCTAGATGGCCCACGTCCACCTAACCCTGGGAATAAATTGTCTGACCATCCAGTCCAGGGCACTCTGTTCCCTTTACACAGCACCCTCATAGGTCAGGACGGAGATTTATCAGCAAGAATCATTATGTCTCTGTCACCGTCTTGTAGAATGGGTAATTAATAAGATCAATTACTGCTCTAAGCTCTGCCTGGGGTGTCCATTAGTTAAAGTTTGATTGAAAAGTTCACATGTCAGTAAGAAAGTGTACAGTACACAATTCAAGAAGTGACTTTAAAAAGCCATCTCTACGACACACAAATGTCAGTAAATTCAAATGGTCTTTCCATTTATTTAAAATTGTATATTTTCAAAAAAATATTCCTTGGTTTTTAAAGTATGTTCTTAGAAGTGTTTCACCCCAATAAAAACTGATGAAGCACTTTTCATTAAGTACATTTCTATCTTGAATTTCTCAATTATTTGCCTGTTCTACAATGCCATATTCCTTTAAATTTGATGCATTTCATTTTCAATTTTCAATTTTAAAGCTGATCTTTATTTTCTGATTGAATCAGTTGGATGGACAGCATTTTCAGTTCAGAAATGTTTTGAAAGCAAGGTCAACCAAAAGATTAAATATTGGATACCTCTTCTTAATTGAGTGTGAAGTAGTCTCATGCAACAGTGCAGTATATTGACTCAGTAGCTTAAAGTGATTGAAACAGCTTCAGTGCTGTTTTAATGCATACATTTCAATAAGTGTCAGACTAAAACCTCAATCTAATAGACCCTAATATTGTATTACCACTCACTGAATGCAGTTCTCAGTGAGTATTCAAACCTAACAAGGTATTATGCCCAAACCCACAAAAAATTTCAATACAGTATCAATTTAAAACTATTTTTTTTGCTAATGCTTTACAGTAAATGTCTCTAATTGCTGTGTGTTTACATACTAGCTACTTAGTAAATACATGTGGACTTACACATTATTATAATGTTATTATGCATGCATACTGGAGTTACAGTGTACTTAATGTGTAAATGTTTTTGCACGATGTAACTCCAACCCTCATCCTTTTCTGATACATCTGTGTATGTACATTTGGCAGGGCTGAGGACTGCCACATGTAAAATATGGTTTTGGTTTTATTGTAAATATGGTTTGGTGGGATTTATTTGATTTTTAAATACAGTGTGTGCTAAATATGGCAGGGCTGGGAAGTTAGACTTCCCTCCCTGCCTAATTGAAATTGAATGTGCAGCAGGTGTCTAGGTGTTAATTAAAATATTGTGTTCAGTTCTGGTCACCGCGCTACAAAAAGGATATTGCTGTTCTAGAAAGAGTGCAAAGAAGAGCGATCAGAATTATTTCAGGTTTAAAAGACATGTCATATGCAGACAGGCTAAAATAATTGAATCTATTCAGTCTTGAACAAAGAAGATTACGAGGCGATCTTATTGAAGCATTCCAAATTCTAAAAGGTATTGACAATGTCGACCCAAGGGACTTTTTCGACCTGAAAAAAGAAACATGGACCAGGGGTCACAAATGGAGATTAGATATAGGGGCATTCAGAACAGAAAATAGGAGGCACTTTTTTACAGAGAATTGTGGGAGTCTGGAACCAACTCCCTATTAATGTTTTTGAAGCTGACATCTTGGGATCCTTCAAGAAGCTGCTGGATGAGATTCTAGGATCAATAAGCTACAAACAACCAAACGAGCAAGATGGGCCGAATGGCCTCCTCTTGTTTGTAAACTTTCTTATGTTCTAATTACATAATTGATGACCATTTAATCCTGGTCGTCTGCCTTTAAAAAGGGTCTGGGAAGCCAGTCATTTGTTCTTCGTTTGTTTTTCTTTTGTTTGTGTTGTGCTTTGTTCTGTTTTCTGTGTACCAGCGTGAGGATTCGTGACTAGCCAGGAAGTGGGAACTAAATGCATGACCAAGGACCACAGTGTGCTTATGGTAGGGATTCATTTATGGGGGTTTAATCCCTCCCCAGTACTGAGAGTTTGTGTTGGGAGAAGGTTCCTATAGCAAGACCCCCTTTTAGTGGGAGCAGCGTTCGGCCTCAGCTTGGCCACCTTTTGTTTTCTATCTCTTAACCCAATGTGTTTTTGTAATATTGTACACTTGTGTGTATTTCCTTCCGCACTATGGCTACCACTGCTATGAATAATAAAACCTGGATGCCTGGGCGCCATTTTCAATCACAAACCCTTTGTGTCTCTCTTGTCTCTCAGTGGATGCCCACACAGTAACAGAATGCACCTGTTACAGTACATGTATTGTGCAAAAAGATTTATACATTAAGTACATTGTAACTATGCCTACCGTAAAACTTCAAATAATTGCCAGGCCTCAAATAATCGCTTGTCTCCAATACGCGTCGGGTCTGCTGGCAAATATTGTAAACAAATGCTGGGTCTGTATTAAACGCCAGGTCTCTGTCATTGCCATTGAAGCTGAGGAAGATGAGGAGCAGCTTGAGTGTAATGAACTGCTGATAAGTGACAGCAATGAAAGTGACTCTCATAATTGAAAAATAATAATAATAATAATAATAATAGAAAACACAATTTAAGGTCTGTGGTGTCAAAAGCAGCTGTTAGGTCAAGGAGGACAAGCAGAGAGGGAGCACCAGCAGCTTCAGTACTGTGATGCGGCCGGAAACCAGACTAGAAATTCAAGCAGATTGTTATCCGTGAGATGTTTCATCAGCTGACTGGCTTTCAAGAGTTTTGGAGAGAAAAGGGAGATTGGAGATGGGATAGAAATTAAATAAGTCAGCCGGGTCAAGGGAGGGTTTTCTGAGTACCGGTGTAACTTGGGCAAGCTTAAGGACAGCAGGAACCGAGTCAGAGTCCAGGGACAGGTTGAGAGTGTGCATAATGGAAGGAGCAAGATCAGAAGCATAGAGACAGACAAGGTTAATCGGCCAGGGGTCCAAGGAGCAGCTGGCAATGGTTGATTTCAGCAGTAAGCCAGAGACATCAGCAATGGGGAGAGGAGAGAAGGAGGAGATGGCAGGAGAGGCAATGAAGGAGTCAAGGTAGTGAAGTAGTAAACTGGGTTTGTGGCAGGAGAGTGTAGAATAGATGTTGTCAATTTTGTTCCAAAAGAAAGAGGAGAAATCATGACAGGTAAGAGGAGGATGAATGGGAGATGGATAGGCTGGTGGCTGGATGTAGGATTTGAATTTGAATTTAAAGAAAACACTTCTTGAATTCATGAATTCAGAGAAGCACTGTAATGAGAAAACTGCCCAGCCTGACCTTTAGTCAGTTTTGTGTGCCTTTTTATTTTCACTCTGTGAGCAGTGTTTTTGTTTAAATATTTGTTTGTTTTGTTGTTTAATAAACAGCGGCACAGCTTCTTTTGCCCTACAGTGCTGCCTGTTTGTTTTTGTTCCTGTTTCTGTCCTGGCGTCACCACTCTAGTACTTTAGTGTCTAACAAGTCATTACATGATGCTTTTTATGCTTTGAGGTCTGCAATCTGCCTGCCAATCAATATCAATCTCTAGGGCGCTCTTTGTGACACTCACAGTGTACTGCTGGCAGAAGTGACGGATCTGCAGTTTTACAACATATCCCACCACTGTCTCAGTGAAATTAAAGAATGTGAATTTGTTCTTTCGACCTCTGCCAAAAAAACATTCCCATGTTAAAATGCCACGTGAGCTTCTGAAGGGGTACACCCCGCCCCTGTGTTTATTGTATTGAACAGAAATGGAGAACGAGAAAAACACATATAAAAAGTGTGAACCATTCATTTTAACTTGCAGGTTTTGAACTACACTTTATCTTATTTAAAACATTCTTAATCCTCCACCTCTCCTGATTGCTAACCTTTTCAGTGCCCGAGTCTTTCTTCAACAAGTGTTTAACTGAATTTACACACACTGTTTACATTCTCTGTTTCTGCTGTGAGCCGCTCGGCTCCTGTGATACCGCAGCTTCAGTCTGCCCATCATCCCCAGTATTTACCTAAGGCTGTGTATTGGGAACCTGATCTCTACCACCGATACTATTACCTGCCTTTTTGCCTTGAACTTTAGCATTATTATTGCCCTGACCATCAGCCTGTTTGTTTGGCTGACTCTCACTGGCTGCTCCGCCATCCCCCTCTGCCTGCTGTTTCGGCTGCAGCACACCGGCCTAAGAAGCGGCATTTCTCCCCTCAGTACTTGGGCCAGCCTCCTCTCCCCGCTCATGCTCCTTTTCTTGATCGGGACAGCTTCTGCACCTGAAACACTTCATTGATTCCGAAGTAATTTAAAATTTCAGTACAACATTTAGGTCTTCATTTATATATTTTATAATCATATAAAGCTGCCTTCTGAAAGTGACGACATGTTCAGCTGTGGAGCTTTACATCCTGGACACAATGTGCCTGTGTCTTGCCAATTCCCTCTTATTTTCATTGCATAAAAATGGGGGGACATTAGATAAGTGATCTTTCTTGTCGGAGCAGCAAGTGGTAGCACAGGTGTAAATGTGCCCTTCAGTACTATACTCTAAACTATTTACCAACTCCGTGCTGGAGAGAAACACAACAATAACACCCTTCATTCGGGTTGCAGACCTAATGTTTCTACATTTTACAACCTCCCCGACCGCCAACACACACATTTCCAGGGAGCGATCTTAACTCCATGTCTACGAGTACATTTTTCAAAAGAAGAACTTGGGGGATCCTTTCCCTCTGTACTTGTCATAATGCTTTGGAAAGGCTGACAATTGTCAGCTGCTCTCAAAACAACACCTAAAACTTAAATTAATCCTCTAATAAAACAGTGAAAAGTCAGAAAAAAATAAACAGAGCACAGACCTTCCACAGAGCATCTCACGTTCACTCAGACACTCTGCCCACGCACTCCCAGCATGCATCATGAGAGCGTGAGAGATGCATGCTATTTATTCCTGTGAATAAATTAAAGTGCACAAATAACTGACTCTGGGTTGCCCTTCTTACCGCTGACCAGCGTTTACTGAGACGCTACACCACCAAAGCTATATTATAATGAAGCAACAAAATCATTTTGATATTATGGTTTTTCTCCTAATTTACATACTCTAAGTTGCAGCTGAAGTAATTGCAGAGGATTTAGGCAGCCATTAAGCGATCTGTAAACCCTTTATGTAGAGTTGAACCTTGTGTTTTCAGATCGCAGCTGAAGTAAAAATAGGTGCATCTTACTGGGTTCTCAAGCCCAATAAATGCATAGTTAGTGTTGAAAAGCCAGTTTCTTTGTTCTTCTTTGTTGGTTGGTGCTGTGCTTTTGTTTTCTCCAAGCCTGGAGGAGAACTCTCACAAATTGGTGTGGAACCAGGGTGAGCTAAAGATTATCACCACATGTGGAATGTGTCTATCTCATTTCTCAGTGGATACCCACACAGTACATTACAGTATCTGTGTATTTATTTTATTTTTTTAGACAATCAATAATCTTTCCCGCACTGTGAGAGATATATCAGATAAATGAGCTAACACATTGACTACAGCCTGATAGATAGTGTTTCTGAGTTACTGTCTGTTAGAGCTTCAGATACTTAGAGGGTTCAGAGATGCTGTTAATACATTACATTACAAGTCTGTTTTTCCAGCTCTATCATATCTAGAAAGGGCACATGTTTGCTCCTTTTGTTAGGAAATCTACCATTAAGTATTGACAACTTTGTGTTTGCTTTGGTCTGTGAAATTCTGAGAAGATTCTTGACAATCCAATCTTGGATTAATCTATATATGAATGTGCCGGCATCAATATTTCGAAATTCAATGCCCACGGTATCAAGCTGCTATAAAGATGTATCTTTAACCACACATCTGGATAGGCTCTTTTATGTCAGTTATATATGTATGTTTGACAGGGAATGCGGCTGCAGGATACAACACATACCTGACTGAAATACAAAATAAAATAACTCCCTCTCTATAATGCACATATAGTGAAGCAAAAATGTAACTTTCCATGAATTAACCGTGCATAAAAAACCATGTAATCGTGTAATCAGTGCTATACTTAAAAAAAAAAAAAAAAAAAAAAAAGGTAACATTCCCACTAGTGGATCATTTTAATTAGCCGTTTTTAAACTATAAAATAGTCTGGCTAAATGGCGGTCGTGATTTCAGATCGAAGCTGAAGCGTCTTATCTCCAGCAAGAAAGTTGCAGCTCCTCTTGCAGCAAAAAAGTAAATACATTAGGAAAGATAGCCACAGAAGAGGCCTGATATTTATTTAGTCATAAAACGAATGCTGATTAAAGATGTCTGTGTTATAAAGTGCCAGCGCAGCTTTTCTTCAGTTCAGATACTGTATCAAAAGGGAGAGACAGAAACAGAAGTTAGACTGAGAAGTTGTTTACAGTTTGAACAACACTGGTACTGTATTTACTGTAGAAATATTGCATGAAAGACTAGTAATGGGAATTGGGGGACATGCTGTAGGAGCATTATATCCAAGGCATGTTATAACAGAGACTTATAGCGAGGGAGCACTGTATTAATTAATATCAATTCTACATCTTTAAACGCAAACCTGAAGGTTTCCAATTTGAATAAATAATGATTATCCAAAAGGCTAATTTCTTTCTGTGACAGGGTAGCCTAGGGTTGACGTTCCCAGACCAGACAGCTGACAGGAACAACACAGGCAGGTAACAATTGTTTTCTTTTTCTTTTTGCTTTCATTTTAGATCTCTGCTCGCTCTCACTCTCACTCTCTCCTCGGAACACCCACCCAGAACAACAAAAGCTGTAGGCTTATATACTTGTGACCATCTCCGAATAAACACTCAATCAGTCCGGAGATGGTCACATTCTACATGAGTTTTGTAGGATGGGGCTTCAACCCTATCGATGCTGCCAAACAATAAACAAAACATTGTGTTTTTAAATAACACAACCTACTGTAGCGAACCTCGGTTAACGCAGACAGGCGCATCACACAGGGCGAGGCAATCCACACACAGGCGGAGGCAGGGAGTGAACCCGGGACCTCTCGCACTAAAGCATAGCACTGTGGCTAGAAAACTGCACCCAGTAGATGACTTATCCAAGTGGCTCCTGCACCCAGCATTGACCAACCAAACACTGTCCAACTTGGGGCAGCGACCACGCTTGTATAGCTCGCTCTGTGTGATACGCCTGCCTGCGTTAACTGAGGTTCGCTACACTGGTGTCAGAGTAAGATGCAGGTACCCTGGCATGAACTCGTTGGACTGTAGCCTGGTGAGCAAGTACGGGGCGGACTTGAGGCTGGCAGTGGAGAGTGTAGTTTGTATGGGGGAAAGCAGCAGCAAGGCTGGTCGGTGACATAATCACATGATCTAGACTTTTCTAAAATTAGGTTCTACATTGTCATATTGAAATTTCTAGCACCTTGTAGACAATACTATCATAGCACCAAAGGGAATGAATACTTTTGAATTAACATTTTTGTAGTTTCACAAAAAAAAAATTTAAAAAGCTGAAATAAATAATTGTAGACATCTATTTCTTGTAACTTTTTTTCCTCATCCACAAAAGCAAAACTTTTTGCTGCAAAAGATTTTTCCTAAAATTCTTTGTTTTTGCAAAATTTTTAGAAATTCATTGGGGTACGTAAACTTTTGAGTACAATTGTGTGTGTGTGTGCTGGATGGGCATTATGTTAGGGTGAGGAAGTCTCTGTCCCTTAGGGTGACCAGACATCCTGATAAAATCGGGATTGTCTCGATATTAGGGGCTTTGTCCTGCGTCCCGATTGAGGTACTATCGGGACGCCATTTGTCATGATTTTTAGAGTAAACGTTGAAAACCCAGGCATTAGGAAATTTCGGATACGTAGCTGCTATCCTGTCTCGCGGTGCAACAGCGTACTGGTTTACGGCATGTTGTTTGAGTGAATTGTTTGCATTGCATCTATGTGGCTATCCAACCACGTTAACCAGCAATCATATGATGCGGTATGCGTCATGTGTTTTACTTGGTGCGTCTGGTTTTACTGGCAAAGTGTCATGGGGGAAAGGTGTAAGTCGGCCATCTAGAAAGGGACGGTGACACGGCACACCAAGTCATCACCCCAGAAGGGATGCGATGTGGCAACCTCTGACTGGAGGAGAAATGGTTGCACTCATGGGCGTAACTGATGGTACAAAAGGGGACATGGCTAAGCAATCTATTGCTTTGTTATGGTTAAGATAGAACCGCTGAAGGACAAGTAAAAAAGTACCATGAGTGTTTAGTGTTTATTTGTTTAGTCAAGTTTAATTGTACTTGTTTGTACTTATTAGATGGCTAACACGTTCCAAAGGTGTCGCTTAACCCTTTGAGCAGTACGAACGTACCAGTATGTTCTGCAACTTTAAACTTGAATTACTGAGCTACAAAACCCCTGATTACATGATATTGTAACACTAGGATTCTGTAACACCTTTTATTGGTCCCTTGCACCCTCTGCCAGATATTGACTGAATTACATATAATTATCCCAGTCACAAAAATGTCAACAGTGTTTGTAAACCAGTGTAAATTGCTGAGTGAGAAAGAAGTATTAGTAATAATACTGAATTCAGATTCCAATTTAAATTCAAATACATACAATTCTTCCACTGAATCGGATGTCATCGAGTGTGTCAGTGAAGACATAAATGAAGAATATTTACCACCAACATCAAGTGACAGCGAAGAGGTGGCGCCAAGATCTGTGCATTGTTCCATGCTTCAAGGAGTGCCAAACACTGAAGCATTAGACACTCACTCCCTCCACCCCCACAATCTGTTTACCCGGATATGATTTATTCATGTCTCTCTCTCAAGTCCTTTTTTTTTTGTTAGGTCGTGTTGTTGTGGTTGTTCCACCCCTTTGTTTATTGTTTATTGCCTACATCTTACTTTTTTGTCAAAACCTTTCCCTATGACTAAATCAAAAAATATATATTTGTTTTATTTATTTATGTTAAAAATTATTTGTCTGTATTTCGTCACTATTCATTACATATATACAAGCGCTAGCAGAAGACAAAAAAAAAACTGTATTGCATTTTAGAACTCACTACTCATTGGTTCCGATAGCCATTTTTTTTTTTTGCATAGAGTTAAGAATTAACCTGCAATGCTATACACAGGGGGTATCTATGACTCAGAGAGGCATGTTTTTCAAGCACTCAAAGAATAGATAGATAGATTTGATCACAGGACTGATTGTATTGAAAAGGACAGGCAGGATTATAGGCTATGTTTGAAAAATAAATATTATTGAAATAACTAGTTAAAATGCTTCTAGGTAAACATGCTTATAATTATCAATTTCTTGCGAATATGCGGCTCAAACACCATCCGTATGTAAAGAATGGTGTTCACCTGGCGTTCTGCACCCGCTATCAAATTTGCACTTTGCCATCATTAATTCATTAAAATGATATTGAAATGCATTCAAATCAAAAAAAGAGCATGGAATTGGGCAGGATCTGGATACTAAGCGGGGGCAAACATTATATTGTGATGTAAGGATTTTGCCTTGCATTTAGGCAATTGGTGACCCTCCAAAAACTTTACACCTCTTCTTAAAAGGTGCAAACCATTGTAGGAGCGAGTAACTAAGAGCACACACCTGCAGAGACCTGTCATTAGCTTCAGGATGGCTCCTGTTATGGTGACACTTGGTTCTTGTTTAGGAGAGTATGGCGGTTGCCCTGCCCCTGTGGATATTTTGTGCTTTATGTTGTGTGTGGTGTGTCAGTGTTGTTGTATATGTATCGATGCATGGGCTATAATGGGGTTATGTAGCACGAGTGATTTAAAATATATAGTTGTATTTAGGCATGGGGACGCACAAATTAGTTCACGCGCTGAGATTCAAGTGAATGATTAATTAGTAATTGAATCCCGGCACAGCTGTATATATAGAGTCAGTTTTCACGCACACAAGGTTGGGTGTTTATGGTGAAAGGACTTAGATGCAGCACCTGTATAAAAGGGAGTGGTTGGGAGTGTTAGTTGGTGAGTGTTTGAGAGAGAGAGACAGAGAGAGAGAGAGAGAGAGAGAGCGCATTTTGAGTTTAGAACTTGCTGTTAATAGTGTTTTGAGTTTGTTCGTTTTATTTGTCCATCGTGCCTTTTGTTTTGTGTATTTTGTTTAATTAAAGTCTTTTATTTTCCCTACACTTCCTGACTCTGAGTCTCCTTACCCCAACCAGCCTGTCACAAGAGCCTTCATTCTTCTAAGTGCAGATAAAGCTGTGTTGTTATTACCTTTGTTCTCTTGAAATATAAATACATGTTAAGTGTTTTGAGTCAACTTTGCATATGCTTTTCTTGTATAAAACATGTTATTATAAGGCACTGAATATCAACAGGACACTCAGCACTGCATCTCCAGCCCTGCCCCACTCCTTGTTCGCTATAATTATCACTAACTCTTCCATAGTAGTGCATACTGATAAATAATTTCACTTGTTTTATCACCCCAATAATGCTATCCAAGTCATTATTTTATTACTATAACATCTCAAAAAGATTTGCAAATGTCCATGATATTTTTTGAGTGCTGGATGTGGAAGCAGTTATCTTGTTTATGTCCATGTTATGTCTGTGCCTTTTTCTGGTTTGGTGAAAAAATATGAATCTGTTGCTGAGTTATATGGGTTTTAAATTTTGTTTCTGAGCATGCTCAGTACAACTCTTCTTGAAAAAAGAATTGGCCTCACAAAAACATATTATTTTTCAGAAGTTTTTTTGTCAGAAAAAAATCTTTGTTTGTGAGGCAGACATTTGTTTTCAGTTTAAAAAAAAAACGGAAACTGCCCGCAATGCATGTATCTTTAGTAAACCATGACATGTTTGTAACATTACCTATTCATTTTGTGAGTGGGAAATGTGTTTATTTTATCTTTTTAAATCTTTTTTTCGTCAATCGTCTAATGGAAAAAATTCTTACAAAAAAATAGAATTTGTTCTGGCAAAAGTAGAAGTACTCTGGTGAAATGGTCAAATATTGCCAAATCTAGGTGTGCAAAGTTGGTAGAGACCTATCCCAACAGACTCACAGCTGTAATTGCTGCCAAAGTTGCTTCCACCAAGTATTAACTCAGGGGGGTGGAGACTTATCCAATTCTGATCTTTCAGTTTTCTATTTTTAATATATAATCTTTTTCTTAATAAAATATTTTTTCCCCTTAACAGTGTGAGTATGGTGTGTAGATAAGTGGAAAAAAAATCATCATTTAAATGCATGAAACTCTGAGGTACTAACACATCAAAATGTGAAAAAAGTTCAAAGGGTGTTGACTTTCTATACCACGACATATATGTCGTTATATCCATACAGCAAGCAATATATATAATAATAATATATAATATACATATATATATATAATATGTGCTCCGAGGGAAGTGTGTCCGACACAGCCTAACTCGGAAAAGAGAAGATATATACACGACCCAACACACAGATTTGAAAGAAAAAGTGCTGACGTGCACTTTAATTATTACAAAATAAATAGAACGAAAGCAAAACCTATGTCTGTTTGAGCACTAACTACACATTTGTTGATCCCCTGACTCACTAGCAGGACGTTTACCTGGCAAATCATAAAGAAACACAGTTTTTCAAGACAAAACAAACAGCTTCACGTAGTACCTTTTAATACGAATGAGCACAGCATCAATTGGGCTTCTTCACACAGCAGCATCCCCAAAGAGACTGGATGCTCTCCTTTAATACCCTGTACCTAGATCTAACTTGCAATAATAATCAGGTGCAGGTGATACTTAGCAATAAAATAATAATCAAATTAGGGCTTTTCAGCCCGTGACCCTCTGGGATGTGTAGTCCAGTTAAGAGTATCAGAATATAAGGGTGTATGGAGTCTGTTTGTCCGTTTTTACCTACTCTTATGAATAGCTCAAATATACTGTGTTTAAACTGTTTCCAGAGAACTACTTACACTAAAAAGTTAAGAATTAAACATAAAATGAAATGCCTACAGGCAACAGATAATAAACATGTTGTGATGTTTATTTTCTAAACACAATTTAAACTATACTGTGATTTCTTTTTTTAATTAGACACTAGAAATATTTTTAATATCACTTGTATTTATAGCTGTTTTTTTTTTTTTTTTTTTTTTTGTCAAAGTAGGTAAACATAAACACTATGTACATGTAACACATGGCAATTCCAGTTAAGTATCTGAAGAATACACTTGGCATCCATGTCAATAAATTGTGGTGAGTGAGTACTAATCAGTGTTTCTCTTGTTGTGGTACTGTCAGTAAGGAATCACACTCAATTATACTGGCATCTTATCTTTGTAAGATGTTGGTGACATGTGTGCTCAGTTGAATCATTGTCTTGCTCTATAAACTATTTTTGATAAGCTCTTGCATTCTGACATAAAAGTGGAAACTGATTTTTCTGCTCCCTTCAAAGGAAATAAGATATTTTAAAAACATTTATAGTACTGCATTTTATAGCAGCGACTGTTCTGACACCTTAAAAAAATTAACTGTTCAACAATTATGTGAAATACTAGTTCAGGCATTTACCTATAAACAATAGTAATTGTATATAAAAAAAAAGTATTTGTTAAATTTGAGGAAGACATTTTCACTAAACGTTGGTTATTATGTTTTATGTAAATAAGAGTCGGCTCATGGGTCTGTCACTCAGATATTTTAAATAGATCATGCAACAGATTATTTGATCTATATTACACGGATTCTAAATTATGCAGGATATTGTTCTATATCTATATGTTTAAATTTGTTTTAATAAACTGTACAACACCTGTCATTGTCTATTGGTCGTTATTTGTGCCCAGATTAAAGTTTTTAATGATTAGTAAAAAACAAAAAGAAAGAAGAAAAAAGGGAAGCTATTTTTTACTTTTAAATTCACACTTAGTACAAGAAGAATTTGAAATATGGTGAAGGTTCAACAGGCAGATTGTGCCAGAGGGGTGAAAACACAACTTGTTTTTATCCATATTGAAGACACAGACATCCATTACAATACTTAGCCCATTTGCACTGTTTTTAAAACAGGGCTCCTGTATTTGTGATGGTTGGCTCAGAGCAATATTTGCACAGATATGATTGTGTCAAATAAAGGTTTACCAGTCTAGACTATTTCAAAAGTATTGGCACCCCTGCTTTATTATTGTGTGTGTTCTCCTCTTGCTTTTATTAAGGCTTTCAGACGTTTCTGATAATTCTTAACCAATTTGTTACATCTTGTTGGTGATATCTGGGCCCATTCTGTCTTGCATATTTCCTTCAGCTCAGACAGATTGGATACACAATGCTTGGCTACAGCATTTTTCAGATCAGTCCAAATACGTTTCTATTGGATTGAGATCTGGTGAAAGCCATTCCAGAACTTTTAACTTTGCTTTCTTCAAGTGTCTGAGCAGTATGCTTTGGGTTGTTGTCGGGATGTATGATAAACTATCTACCGATCAGCCTAGCATATGGTATCATTGTACTTTGTACTTTGTACTTTGTTGGAGAAAAGTTTTAGTCTCATTGGACCAGAGAATTTTGTTGATGAATGTTTTAGCAGTGCGATCTACAGTATGTGCATACAACTCTTTTGTGTTCAGGTGCTTTTGTACAATTATTTTGTGCACTATTATGCCTGACGCTTCTAAATCCTTCTTTAAGTCCTTGGCTGTTAATCTTGGATTTTTTTTAGCTGCTTGGATGATTCTCCTACCTGCTTTATGTGTGTGATTTTTTTGTTGCACTTCTTTATTATTGCTCCGATTGTGGATTTTGATATTCCATATTTCTTTGTTACTGTTCTGTAGTCATTTCCTTTGTTGTAGTTTGCTAGTTTGCTGATTTTCAAATGTGACTCCATCTTCTTTTTCTTGACCATCATCATCTGTTGGAAATAATAACCTTATTCTAACGATTGCCTTATAATGCAGCTTAGTTACTGTAGTAGTTTGCAATCAATGAATATATTACATATTTACAGACTTTTAATGTAAAGGTGCCAATACTTTTGTTATGAACAAATATTTAATAGTGCTTTTTTCTATAAAGACTGTTTGTTAAACCACCAGAAATTGTGTATTTTGGTTTTTGTCATATTAATTAGTTGCTAATGTTCACTAAATACTTTTATTTAACATGTTTTCTTGGATGCATGTTTTCTTGCGTGCAGTACTTTTGTCAGTGACTGTATCTCATAATTTCCATATGAAGGTATTATAAACACCCCTTTAGAGTTTGTTCTTACTACTGCATCATGTTGTCTGTAATACTTATTTGTAATAATCCCAGCTGTTTATTATCTTCCCCATCTTCCAGTTCCATATGCATTGCTTATTCTGTGTGTGTCTTTTTTTTTTTTTTTTTTTCCTTGTAAAGAGCTTTGGCTGTAGATGCTGGAACAGGTGGTTAAGGAGTGTGGCAAAGTGGTTAAAAATGTGCAGTGCAGGTGATCAGTGAACAGACAGACAATTATAATCCAGGTGCAAAGTTGTTTAATGGGTTATGTCCAGTACCTGATGGCAAAACAAACAGTAAACAATAAATGATGCTAACTAATACAGCGGTGTGTGTTACTTAAATTGTAATCCCTGGGTTTGTCCCGAAATAATAGTCCCATTCTTTATACAGCCACACCAAACACAAAACACATACACAAGTCTGTTAGTGAGTGAATTCGTGCTTGTGGTGCAAATATAGTTATTTGTGATACAAGTGCAGTGCTGTTCCGGATTTGTGCTGGCCCTTGGTGACAACTCTGGAACGTGTTAGCTGTCTACTAATAACAAGACACAGTTAGAGACAAACAAACACTCACGATACGGTTACACAAAACAGAGGTCCTTCCAGGTTCTTTTCTCTAACCAAAATGAAAGACAGATTACGTTTCTTTGTCCCCTACTTATACCATCACTCATGATACCTTGGTAAACGATTGCAGCCACTCCTCCAATCCGTGCCTGCCACATCATTTCCCTTCCGGGTCGATGAGTTAATGTACCGAAGCTCAGCCCCTTTTCTAAATGACAACTTCCTTTTAACCCTAGGAACAAAGTATCAAGCCAAACAGTCCAGGGTACTATGTTCCCGTTACTTAGAACCCGCGCAGGTCGGGAGTGAGATTTACCATCAAGAATCATTGTCTTTCTGTCACAAGGAGTTTATTATTTTTTCCATTTATTTTATGAATTGTGTTTCTACTCACAATCCTATATACATAGGCATGCATGTAAGCAATCTGTTCACATCGGCTGTCTTTTTGTTTTGCTGGTCAACACATGCAATACTCCAAGTAGCATCAGGTTGACCGACCATGCGTTGGAAAAAATAGACAAGGCATGCAACTGTAGAATTGAATCGTCCTTGAGAGAACAGTGAGCAATGCAAACTCTTGCTGGGACAATGGAAAGTTTAGTGCAAAATGTGTTGACACAGCCAACCAGATTTCTATGACTTGGTCACTGAGGAGTTTCTTAAAAAAGATATAAGAATGGATTTTCAATTTCAGTAGAAAAGTAAGGTAATCACCTGTTTGTATATTCTCAGCTTTCATTATATTCTATTGGTTTATTTAATCACTATGTCTATGCTACATGAAAACGTTTTTTTATCTAAAAAAAACTAAAAAGTTATTGCAGGCTAGGCTTGTCACTTCATTCAAAAAAATCTGTATTTGATGTATATTGTTACTGAAACCTCACCATCTAATCAAAACATACAGCTGTAATGATATGGTACAGTAATGTAGGAACCTTGGCAGCTTACTTATATACCATATTTGCTTCACTCTCATTTGAAAGGTTTAGGAAAAGGCTTATATAACCCCAGCAAATGTGACAAGTTCTAAATGTTCTTTTATTCCTTCCTTTCCAGAGACATGAAGGATTTACAGTAAAAGGAGGGGTGTCAGAGAAGCATCGGGACTAATCAGGAGAGGTGTCAGTGGAGAGATGATAGTCAGAGAGGCATCATGACTAATCAAGAAGGGTTTCATTGAAGAGGTGACAGTCAGAGAGGCATCACGACTAATCAGGAGGGGTTTTAGACTTTTGGTAAGTGACTTCATAGACTTACCCGCTGTGCATTAAAGACATTTTCACACCTGTAACTTAGTTTCTTCCTTGCTACGGTAGTTTCATTATGACTGTTCATTTCAAAGTATTTTTGTATGCAAATGTACGAATCTCATTATAATATCCTAGTTTGAGGTATCATCATTTGTTGCAGATTTACGACTTCGGTTTGTGCTTGTTATTTTACGCATGCCTCTACTGGCGTAATCTGTTTGGATGTGAAACTTCCTTTTTAAAAGTTTGCATGCATTTAGTTACTTTAAAAAAAAAAAAAAAGAGGAAAACCACCAAAAATGTATTTATTAATAGTCTATATTAAATAGCAATGGCAATAAATACATTTTGTTTTGTTTTATTTTATATTTGAATGTGCTTTATTTTAAAATTACATAAAACATACAACTATTCCACTTTATTACTTGTTGGTAGAATGATAGACTGATACGCTGCTCCTTCTAATTGAATTCAAACAGAAACCACGAGATGCTTCACATCAAAATTAACTATACAAGGTAACACCACTCGGAAGTAAACATTTTATGCGTAGTTTGAAAGCAAGTAGAGCAAAAACCGCCTTTATTTTTTGTCCCATCAGAAACAGTAAAAATGTGAAATCGTGCCTTGTTTTAAGTACAAAACTGCATCGGTGTTCTCAGCAAGATAATAGCAGAGTAATGTATTAGGATACATTCAAAAATAAAATAAACAATCTTTTGGATTGTTTTGTTTAATCATTATGATTTATGTGTTTATCACATTTAAATGGTAATAGCTGATCTATTTTTTTTTTTTTTTTTTTAATCTGGCTTTTTGTACTTTTAACATGTTATGAGATGAGAATATAAATCAAATGCGTAGTTGTTGTCATCTGCAATAGGCCTACACACACCCGATGTTGAATTTTTTAAGTTGCTGTATTGTATTTTTATTATACTGTTATTTTAACTGCTTCAGGGTTGGTGCGGCTTCAGTGAATTGAAGAAAATAAAAGTGTTTCACCCTACAACCATGGTAACCCTAAATTACGTGGACAGTGCAAGAAACTAAAGCTCTGATACCAAAATCCAAGTTGAACAACTGGAGGAAGCTCATAAATATTCAGTATTTTCTCAAATTACCAACAGTCGGAGCACAGTGCAGTGCATCCTACAGCACGGCAGGGGCAGGTGTTGTAATAATGTAATGAACAATAATACTGTACAGTACCTGTTAGAAATTAAAGTTACTGCTGTAGTCCATAGACAAATGAAACATGGCAAAAAGTATTTACCTCGGTAGCCTGCTGTATGTACTGTACTTATTTCCTTTACACAACTAAAATGTACATCGACTCAAACAAAAGTTTTCTGCGATGTTCTTAAATTAAATTAAAGCACTGAAAGCATGTAGGGAAGCATGGTTAGGGTGCAGAATTACCATGCCTATGTACCATGTTAAACTTCCATTAGTACATAGAGCCCACTAAATATATGGCTTTCAAAGGGTTTAGATTAAATGAGTCGTGCATTCACTTGTTGACCCTTTAAAAATATAAATCAAGTGATGTGGTTACATTAATCAGACTTCAAAAATCATTTTGTGACCTAGTTCTTATTTTGCTGCTTTTGAAAATCATGCTGATAATGTCATTAATCTCATCTATCATTAAACTATATGCTGAAACATGTTTAGGGAACACTCTGGTTCAAGTGCATTAATTACAATGGCAGATGTAAGAACAGGCATAATGCTTTGCTGTCTCGCTGTCTGGAAACATCTTGCGAAACAAACTACCTGCATGTTGAACCACTGAAAATGGCAGGTTGTGCTCAACTAAAAATCATGTAAACAGCACCTCAGCATTGATAACCTTATCTTGAAGAGTACTTTCCTGATCTGTCCTGAAGAACAGAGAGATTGTGTGGCACTTATTCCTTTCCTTGGCCTGCCTTACATGCTGTAACCCCTTGTGATAGGGGAGACCTGTGTTGGATATCGAGCACACACATGATCTTGCAAGGGGTTGATGGGGTTGATGAGAGTGTGTCGCCTCTCTCTCTCTCTCTCTCTCTGAGTGGTCGGGAGGCGGGTCTTTGGGGGTCGTTCGACCAATAAAAATGACTCTTTGCTGTTCCTTCGTTCTTGCCGTTCGAGAAACAACAGTAGGAACGAGGTTTGTAAACCTGGAATAAACACGAATAAAACAAGAACGCCAGTTTCTAGAACAGGGGTACTCTACCCTGGCCCTGGAGGGCTGCTGTCCCTCCTGGTTTTTATTCCAACTGTACCCTAAATTACTTAATTGGACCAATTAAGTGCTTATTAGAAGCTTAATTGGTCCAATTAATCAATTTAGTGTACAGTTAGAAAAAAAACTATGAGGGGCAGCGGCCCTCCAGGACCAGGGTTGACAAGCCCTGGTCTAGAATGAGAAAAGAGAGCATAATATTGTTACTCCTACTGTGCACCTGGCATAACAGCCTTGTTCTTTTACAGAAATATCACAAGGTAATGTCTTTGTATAATCCGATGAGAACTACGTTAAATATTTTTTCTTTTTTTTTTGTATTTTTTAAACAATGTGGTTCACCCTCAGTTTCAGCTGTGTCCTTTGATACCATTGTGTACAGCTGTGATTAATGTCCCGCCTTCAAAACCGTTGCTATTGTCATGATTACTGTATATGTTTGTTAGAGAGGTTACTGTTCAACCAACTTGAACTACCTAATTTATACATAATTTATAGAGAGTCCTTCACTTGGGGTGGAATTTGTAGATGGCCCCTAAGCGTGATCAAGAAGTGTCAAAATGCTCACTATGTATAGTTAGAATGCTAATGTGTTCCTAAATAAAAGTTGATAAACTCACATCAGAACACATCAGCAAAACTAGATCAAGGCAGATAAAGAAATGATGGAACTCTCTTTCTCCATCTCAGTAGAAAGGCTACAAAGCGCATTACCATGGCAACTGCTGCAAGCTCTCCTCAGATGAACAATGTACAGTATCCAGGCTGGAAATGTGCAATACAAAGTGACCAAACAGGTTGTGAATAGTATTACCACTGAAAATAATAATTAACATTATTAACATTTAGAGGTTTACAGATGGTTAAAAAATGTGATAAATAGGTGATTTAAATGCAGAGTTACAACTAAATGGAATTACCCAGTATAACTACTGTATTATAAATAGTAAAAGATGTTTTTATAATTGACATTTACTGACTCTTATTTAATCGTTTTACAGCTGTTTGGATATGCACAAGTATGTTGGGTAGACAAATAGAGAGGGGGTGGTAAGGCACTCTTTACTGCAGAAAATCAATAATATTTAATCACGCATGGGAGCTCCAGTGTCATTTGTAATTGTTGTACATCATACATCATTGAATATATATTTGTTTAAAAATGACACTTAATCCCTAGATATTCCTTTATGTGTATTGTTGTAAGACATATACAAATGAAAATAGCAGTTGAGACTTACTCATTTAGAACCTTTGGGCATCAATGTTAAGAGTCTCACTCCTAAAAGAAAAGGAATGGCATTTTCAGGAAGTATTCCCAAAAACACTCCTCATTTTTTCACTCATTCATTTGGATGTTCTGGACATGGCATCTTTATTTGAAAGTATCTGAAGTTATCAGACTAAAGCTGTAGATCTATTCTTGTTTCAGTCAGTCATCTTTCCAAAGAAGAAAAAGTAAAACATATGACTGCAAGCGAGACGGCTGTCACTTAGATTGAGCAGCAGAGAAAAATCTGCCATTTTTTTTAAGTTGTAGAGTCAGACTTGCAGAGTAAATCTGGCACAGAATCCTAACAAAATGCACTGAAAAAACAGCAGATCAGAAATTCATGGCAGCAAAATACTCTATGCATTTTTCAAAATGTAATTGTATTTGTTTGAAAAACAGCACTTGGACTGCCATCATGCTATGGCAACCAATTCTCAAAAAACAGATACATTGCCTGGCTGTTGCATCCAGTGCCTCAGGGGAGTAAAACAGTATTCCTTTCAGTTCAGCTAGATCAGCATCTCTAAATTCCTCTTAATTTCACTGCAGTACCATTAATTATACCAAAGTTTGTATAGTTACAATGCAACATGTTTAATTACAAAATCCAACTTGTAGGAAGTTGTTATCCTATTTTGTAATTACATTGTATTTACATGTGTTGTATATTGCCATATGTAATATCCTTATCACCCCATGTGCAGTTACACTGTAATTAGACATACTTCATGTAGTTACCAGAATGCAAGTAAGCAGAATTTTCCATGTAAATCCTTGAATGACACCAAGTTTATCTCTCAATCATGAAAACTGTTTTATTAATTTTTTCTGTCTGTTGCTTTGTACAGAGGGATGTAGGATTTCACCTGATGGTCTTAGGTTGAGTTTTGTCAAGTGGCTTAGCGGTAACGTGGAGTGTGAATACAAGGTAACATAGAGATTTTACTATTCTTGTGAATTCTCTTTAATTGTGATCTTAAAGATCACAAAAGACTTACAAAGTAATGAGTCTAATAATTACTGGGAACCTTGTAATAACTTGATGGATTTATTCCTGGAGCCAGCATTACACTTCAGCCATCAACACCAGGCAGAAGGATATCTACACCATCAGATGGAAGGAAACGCAGATGGATCACATTAGTTTACAGTAAAAGAAGCTATGTCTTAGTTGGTGCTGGTCATGGCGAGAACTGACTCCAATATCAGCATGAAGTTTTAACACCTACTCTCATATAATGGAAATCATGAAGATCTGGATACATCTAGTGACTGCTGTGAATAGTGCAGCTGGCAACAAGGGAAAGAACTTGTGACTGCATTGAGAGACAGCTGACAGGAGTAAATAGACCCCATTGGGGCTGGGAGGGGTTAGGAAGGCTTCCCAAGGCTTCTAAAAAAGTTTTAAGAGAAAAATACCCCTAGAAACTGTAAGAGCAGGGCCGGAAGATGACTCAAAGTTTGACAACACGGTTAACGACTTCGGAAAGGAAACTGATATGAGAACTGAAGGTAATTTGCAAAGGACTAGCTCAAGATCTGCAATCAGCAAAGACATGGAGCTCCAGGTTTGTGTCTGCCGCTGGAGCAAGGAGATAACAGTTAGGGGTTTGGAGATTCATCAAGGTAGAATTAAATACTTGAGGGAGAAGGGACAAGGGCCTTGCATTGACCAGTACTTTTTACAAAGTCAGTCAAGTCAGTCGAATGAAATCCAGCGACAAGAAGCAAACCACAGTTCACAGGATATAAACACCCCTGTCATAGATGAGAGGAGAACTTGCATAAACACAACTAGTGATGAACCTAATGATCCTTTTGAACCCGGTCAGATGAACCAGCGTAAGAGAGAAAAGAACCTCAACGGGTACAAACCTGGAGTTAAATGTCCAAGAGCTTGTGAGAAAACAACATGGGACACAGTAAACACAGATGTCTGTTTTGCTTTGGAAAGGTTAAGTTGAACAGTTGAAAATAACCTGGATACATTTGTGGATACCATCTACGTATATGGAAGCGAGAGGTTTGGAGTTGAAAAAAGAAAGGAGAAAGCACAAACTATTCCTGTAAAGTCTAGACAGCAGCAGAAGATTGAGCACTTAGTTAGAGAAAGGAGGCAGCTGAGGAAGCAATGGAGGAGAGCAGAACAAAGTCATAAGGAGAAACTCAATCTATCACAAAGGGTCATAAAAGATAAGCTTGCTACACTGCGCAGAGCTGAGCACCTAAGGAAACACTGCAAAAAGAAGGAGCGTGCGAGAACTAACTTATAAAGACCCATTCAAATTTGCAGACGTTATTCACCAGAGAGAAAAAAACACACACAGATTCAAAAAGGCAGGAGCCTGTGTTGATTCCTTCAGGCTTCCCACCTATCAATCCATCAGAATATCAAATGGAGGACTGTGCACCTATGTGGAAAGAAGTAGAGCAAGCTGTGAAAAAGGCAAGGGCATCATCAGCTCCTGGACCTAATGCAGTTCCATACAGAGTGTACAAGAGTGCCCCTGGTGTTCTACAAATCCTGTAGAAATTGATGAGCGTAGCATGGGAAAAAGGCTGTACCAAGAGTATGGCGCAGAGCAGGTGGAGTCTTATAACCAAAGAAAAAGATTCTGCGAGTATCGGTCATTTTCGCTGTTAAACATGAAAGGCAAGATTTTCTTCAGCATTGTTGCTCAGAGATTACCTATTGAAGAACTGCTTCATTGACACATCAGTACAGAAAGCTAGTATTCCAGGTGTGATGAGTCAAAGGGATTTCTGTCTGTGATTCAGCCTCCCGAGAGTAGATGGCACCAAACCAACTCGGGACTTCCCTTACCAAGATCTCATGACCATGGCAAAAGTCATCTTTTTGAGGGACGGCACCTTTGTGAGGGGCGGAAGTACGAGTATGTAAATTCCAGCAACTGGAGTCAAGTGAAGGATAAGGACACTTGTCAGTTGGGGATTGGTGTTCCACTGACTACAGAGGCAGGACATTACATACTAAAGGGAACGTACTACTGTGTTCAGGGTTTGGTCCGAAAGTAAAATAAGCAGAGTAACGGGTGGAGGGAGAGACTAGTTTGGTGTAGCAGGATTTTTGAAAATACTAACATTTCTTTTGTCTTTTTTTTGTTTATGTATGGTTCGCCACGAAGATGTTTGAAGACGGGTTCTCACAATCTGTTTTGGATTTCACCCCTGCACTCCCTCCCTCACGCCGTTTTGTTTTCTTTTGTTATTTAATTCTTTTGTTGTGTATAGATAATAAAAATAAATTATTTTATTTCTGTACACATAAATTACTGTCTGGACATTCCATTTAATACACTCTCGCCTCACACCAGGTTTCTCAGGATGCTTAGAGCACAAGTGTGATCTGGCAGCAAATTCAAACAGTTAAAAAGGAGGGGAAGGAGCTCCATGTTACATTCTTGGATTTAGCTAATGCGTACGATTCAGTACCACATGAGCTTCTTTGGGCAACATTTTTTTTTTTTTTTGTACCGAGGACAATAGCAAATTTAGTGAAAGCCTACTTCAGAGATTTGCAATTTTGTTTCACCACTACATGTCAATGTCTAGAAATTGGAATATTGGCAGGGTGCACTATTTCTCCACTGGTTTTTACTATGGCAATGGAAGTAGTGGGTAGTGAGAGGAGAATGCTTGGCTTCTGGAATGTGACAGAAAAAAAAGGAATGAATTGGTGATGTGTTTCCTTTTGCGCCCCGCCCCTTTGGTTTCACTGCCGATTATTTCCACTCCTTTTGAATGCATTGCAATGGACATAGTGGGCCCTTTGCTACCTTCTGACTCCGGGTATACACGTATATTAGTAGTGGTAGGTTATGCAATGCAATACCCGGAGGCAGTTCTATTGAGGTCCACTAGTGCCGCTGCAATAGCCACAGAGGTAGTACAGATTATGGCGAGAGTAGGAGATTTTGACTGATCATGGGACAAACTTTTTGTCTAACATGTTACAGCAGGTATATAAAATATAAAAAATTTGTCCCATCAGGACGTCTTTTTATCATCCACAGACAGACGGTTTGGTGGAATGCTTTTGTCAGACCTTGAAGCAGATGCTGAGATGTTTTGTAACGCAAGAGCAAAAACATTGGGCATCGCTTCTTCTGTACCCCCTTTTCGACAGGGTTCTCCCTCTTCAAGCTCTTGTACGGCCGCTGGTTCTCCCCCTTTGAGCTCCTGTATGGCCGGCAGCCTTGCGGCATCCTCGATCTGTTGATAGATGGGTGGGAGGAGCACAAAGGCTCATCCAAAAATGTAGTGAAGCACATGCTCCTACTAAGAGATTGCCTAGATTTGGTTGGTCGTTTGGCCCAGGGCAACCTCAAATCGGCTCAGCAACGGCAACAGCAGCATTAAAACCCAAATGCACTAATTCAAACCTTTTGACCAGGAGACAAGGTAATGCCGCTACTTCCCTCATCAGAATCAAAATTGTGTGCTGAATGGCAGGAGGCATATGAAGTGATTCGGGCTATAAGTAAGGTAAATTATGAAAATAGACAGCCGGATCGCTGTAATGAATGTGAAATTTACCACTTAAATTTATTAAAGCTGTGGCAGGAAAGGGAGGTCTTATTTATAGCCCCAGGGAATGTAGAGGATGATTTAGGCCCCTGTAGGAAAAACTCCTAGGACAAAAATCATTTTGATGGGGGAACAATTGGTTCCAGATCAGCAATGGGAGCTGCTTAAGCTTATTGAGGAGTTCAGCAAGAAACCATGCCGTTTTGGCTACATGGTGCGCTCGCTTCCTTTCAGAGACTTATGGACCAGGTTTTACGCCACCTCCTGAATATGCATCAGCATATATTGATGATGTGGTGATTTACAGCGCCACCTGGCGAGAGCATTTGTCTAGGGTTATAGCCATCCTTCAGTTTCTAAGGGTAGCCCGGCTGACAGCTAACTTGAGAAAATGTGCATTTGCCAAGACAGAGACTCAACATTTGGGATTTTAATGGAAGGGTGAGACCCGTGGTCACCAAAATCCAGACTTTGGTCGACACGGCGATCCTCAAAACCAAGACTTAGCTGAGGACACTACTGGGACTAGCGGGTTATTACTCCCGAGTACGCCACTGTGGTTAACCATTTAGTCATCCTCACCAAAAAGAGTGCTCCAAATTCAATTAAATGGTCAGCTGAGTGTCAGGGGGCGTTTGATACTATTAAGCGTAAACTTTGCCAGGCCCCCACCCTCATCACACCTGATTCCACCAAGAAATTCATCCTCCACATGGATGCGTCGGATGTGGGTTTCGGTGCTGTCTTGTCCCAGAAGGTAGACGAAGTAGAGCCCCCGATTTGGTATCTTAGTAAAAAGAAGCTATTTCAGGAGCGCAATTACTCCGTAGTCGAAAAGGAGTATTTGGCCATTAAATTGGCTACTCACTCTTTACAATATTACCTGTTGTATTATTGTTATCGGTCGCCAGACCTGGCTACAAATTACAAATACCAAAAACAATACCAAACCGGATTTAACCTCTCTGTTTGTTTCATTACCACACTGCATCACCCCTGCACCTGCATCCACTCAGCCACTTTGTCACAGATGGGCTCCAGCCTGACTCTGGCTGGCAGCACATCCGGTCGAACCAGCATCACTGTGGACCCAGTGTCCACCAGAGAGGTGCATGGTACCCCCTTGATGCGGATGGGCATGTGGTAGTAATCCCCTGCAGTGGTCCTGTCTGTACAGTTGTGCCCTGGTTGTGGGCTGAAAAGATGGGTGGTTGATGGTGACAGGGACGGGTCGGCGGGCTGGTGGGGTCCCACTGACAACCACATGAGGGGCTCAAACACATAGAGCGGCAGCGACAGTAACCTCAATTGTCCAAGTGGGCTCTTCATAGGCCTGAGCTTGGTGAGCCTCCAGCCACCGGTTGCTGGTTGTAGGATTTGCTTTCCCTTCTGGAGCCTCTCCAAGGTTCCGACTACCCTCACTTTCCCCAAGCACCACCTCCACCTGTTCACTTGAGACAGGGCGAGCTTCAGGGAGGTTGGAGCAGCGCAGTAGGAATCAGACCTCGGATGAAGTCCTTCATGGTCAGGTCCTCTTGGGCTTCTGGCAGAAAGTCAGGGTACTCTCTCCACTCCAGGTACCTCACGTTGGCCGCCAGCACACCCAGTTTCTCCCCTGACTTGTGGTACAAAGTGGACAAGCATTGGCGAAACCCGACAGCAGGCTCCACTCTCTTGAACCGTCATTCCAGTGCAGTAGTTAACTCATCATAGCTGGGTAGGACCTGCAGCGCTTCCCCTTCTAGTGTAGCTGCTAACTGCCCAGCTTTCTCTTGGGTCCCCATTCATTAGCGAGTGCTGCCATCTTAAATTTCACTTATTTTGCCTCCCATGGGGACTGGCCGTCATTGTGGCCCACTTTGACAGTGCTCCGCAGTGGCCTGGACATCCTTCCCATCACATCACTCTTCACCACTCTGTCTGCGATCAGCACGGTGCCCATCTTGAAGCTTATCTACACACTTTCCCCTAAGCATGCATCCAGTTCCATTAACATTATCCTGTAATCAGTGACTGGTAATACAGTAGTTTGTAGTTTACACAGAGCATCTAGATTAATTGCTTTCTCTTTATCTGTCCAGCTCTCTATGCTTCCTATCATTTCAAACTGTGTTTAGGCCACTTTGTTATTTGTCCTGCCTGACATTCATCTTCACCACAGTGTGTCCATACCACTCTTCATTCCTAATGGCATCCGCTATTTTGCCCTCACAACCCTCTTCTACCTCTCGCTTCTCCTTGCCATCTGTGGATCCAGGCACAGCCCCCTGCAGCTCCTCCTGTTCTGTTCACTCTCTCACCGTCACCTTCCACGGCATGGATTCCATGATCCCACTTCTGAAACACTAATGTAATTACCTGTGCCCTTGGAGGATAAAGCAGCAGACAGAGATGCTGCCAGGTGCGATGAATAACCAATTTATTGGTTGAATTAGCATGATCTCTGTTTGGGCCAAGACCACGCCACAAAAATAATAAACGATCTTATCTTTTCTTCACTCACTGAGTCTCCCCTTTCCCTTCTCATGCACTCCCTCTCTCTCTCTCTCTCTCTCTCTCTCTCTCTCTCTCTCTCTCTCTCTCTCTCTCTCTCTCTCTCTCTCTCTCTCACTCAGGCTCTCGTTCTACTCTCCTCCCAGGCTTCGTTCTCCAATCCTGTTTTGCAGGCCTACTTTTACTCTAATCGTCACATCTTAGTGTATTTGTCTGCTCTCCACTCGAACCTGCAGCTCTCCATCTCATTCCTCCCCACTGCTCCCGCCCACTCCACTCAGACTGACCAAATGGTCTATCCCTGCTCCTTTCCCCATTCTATGTGGCATGGTTGCATCCTTACAATACAAGCAACACGTCAGATGAGGACAGGACAGATGAGACAAACAAACGGGACAACATACAAGTTCAGTTGATATACAATGATGCCCAGGTCAATACAATATACTGTATATATAGTTGGGGAACTGGAAAATTACATACTTGGGACTCTATCGGCAGAAACTGGCAACTGCTCGACTTGCGACAGTGAGCTTGATTTATGACAGTGAGATTGTAGCTTACATTGAGCTTGTAGTTTACGGCTCCATATGGGGTTTTTTGGCTACCCCTGAAGGAGAAAAGCCTATTGCTAAATGAATTGCCTGGTCGAGGGGCAGCGGATTGGATAGTGAGCATGATAACATGAAAAAAATTGGCAGCCGCAGTGCCGGGAGTGCAGCGAAAGCAATGGTAGGACAATCAATCCCATTGGTTTATTGACGACAACTCAGAGGTGGAGGTAAGCAAACATTGTAAGGGCAGCAGAAGAAACTGACTTTCCTACAATTTCAAATTTTGAAAGATACTTTGTACCAAACTGCGTAGGAATGCAGTCGTAACGAAAATGTAAACACAGCACGCTGACATTGACAGAACACTCAATGAACAGGATTCTAGTTGCAGATTTCACATTTGTGAATTTTACCATGAACAATACTAACTAAATTCTGATAATAACAACGTCCTTACCCCACGAGAAGACTCACGCTTCACCAAGCAATGTTCCCGAAATCCATGCAATATCAGCTTACATTCATTATCATTTCATTAAACAAACACATACCCCAATAGAACTTTGCCTGCTACGCGGAGTCCGGAAACATCCAGTAAATTTGTGTGGTTCCATGTCTGATGCTCCGAGGTAGAACGGGAGGTGAGAGACAGTGTGATAAATTTGATACAGACTGAGCTGAAACAACATACTAAAATAGCGAAACATGGGAGTACAAATGCGCCAGGTATGATGTTATGTTGTGATCTGTTGTATGATGACGATTAAATAATTGATCTTCTATTCCTGTGATCCTGATGTGTGTGGTTGTTCTCGCATTCGGCTACAACCATACATTGACTTGTACCTGACGACGCGTTGGAAATGCTTCAGAGCTGTGTCTACAAGTTAAGCTAAAATAAATCCGGAAGGTTATTGTGAAATTTTGTGCATGAGTTAAGGAAACAAGGAACAAGTAACAATATGACTACATTTATGTTTCTACCTTTGTGAGTCTGAGCATGGATTTTATGAGGACATTTGGCAACAGTGACTGGACTGGAAATCTCTGTTTTACAGAACAGTAGAATGAAGATGCAGCAGAATTAAATTGCAGCACTGGAAAATGAATGGCGTGCCTGGGTCTACGAATGGAGAGTCAAGTCCAAATGTTAAGAGACACCTCCGACATGACCTGCGGGGATATGATACCAAACGAAGAAACAAGGCATAGACGAAAGGGCTATTGATAGGAACAGCCCCTATGTGATTAAAGGGAGGATCCTCCTTTCAGAAACACAACATAGTTTCAATTTTTAAAAAAATGCACTGCATGAACTGATATTTTAAAATGTGGATAAAAATACATTCATTGTTCAGAAACATGACAGCTCAAGAGGTCCTTTTAATTATTTGTTTGGGATCACAATGCAACTGCATTACAAACCTGATGTACTGTACTCACATTTTATTTTATTTCACACTAGATTCTTGATTGCACATTGTTTTGAAAAACACTCGAACAAACACGGTGCATGGGAGGGTTAATAATACTGCACTCATGTTTGTTGTAGTTGATTTGGTAAACATATTGAAAAGTTAAAATCAAGATATAATAATTAAAAAATGGTTAATGCCAGAACTGCCAGATTTTCGAACTATCTAGAACCGCCACGGTAAAAATACCTCCTCACAGAAAATAATAATGACATAAAAATGAAAGCATCTAAGACTGCCGATAATACAATGACTGAAGAATTCTTTATCGGGAACCTGCCAAGCCTCAAATTACTATCATGTTTTTGTTTGAGGGGGCCTATGTCAGTTGCATCCCTTAGGCCCTGATTTTGGCAGATTTGACTGATCTACTGCTTATTCCAGGCTTATTCTGGTTTAGAGTGAAGCCATTAGGTTTACATACACAGTCACTAACAGCTCTCTGGCATGAAATACTCAATAGGTTTTCATTTCAGCTTTCCACTTCCAATAATTACCTTTTTTTTAACAAAGCTGGATATGGGACTGGAATGAAATCTGTTAGGACTCTTCTATACAGGTAAAGGCTGGTTTAGTAAAAGATAATAGCTCAATATTGGGACCATAAAAAATAAATGGAAATATGATAGCTATTATAAGCTATTTACTCTATCTTAATGTGAATGATGCAAGTACACTACTTCCCCCCATTACATATAGATCATTTTAGAGCTCAAGGCAAATGCATATTGATCCATTCCATAAACATACTCACTGTTTGTCATATGATGCATCTATTCAGACACATTTAGAATCAATGCAAATTACCATTTTGATGATGTGTAAATATAATATATGACAGATTCATATTTTTAAACTAAGTGAATCCAATAATTCTTACAAATTGATAAAAATGAAAGCACTTTTTGCTTCTAACAAAAGAACATAACTTGTTTCTCAGCTGCTACGCTAGACATCATGACTTCAGTAAAAATATGCTATATCTTATTGCATTGATCCTGTGTAAATATTAATGTTGCCTTTAAGTATGATAAGAAGAATGCATAGCGTCTGTATCAATGACTCACTGTGGTGGGTGTTTTGAAAGATTAATAATTCAAAATACCTACAAAATGTAAATGGACTGTCGTAAATGCAACGGTAATTTAAAATGAACTCCAGGTAGTATGAATCATGTACTTGTGCCCTTTCCTCCTGAAATATTGCAAGCAAATGAAACACACTAGATTTCAGTATATCCAGATCGTGTAAACAGGTTCTGCATGTTCATTTCCCCCAAGCTTATAACTAGTTGAAACAGATTTGAATTGAATGACAGCTCAGAGAAATGCTATTTTAATCAATCAATCAATCAATCTTTATTTTTGTATAGCACTTTTAACGGGGGTCCCCACAAAGCGCTTTACATGATTAGAAACACATACGTTTCGCGATTATATGATATAATATTGACATATATATATATATATATATATATATATATATATATATATATATGTGATACATGTTTAATATATATGATATATATATTAGTATATATAATATATATATATCGCGATATATATATATATATATTAGTACAGTTGTTTTGTGTGTTGTACTAATATAAAATATATATATATATATATATATATATATATATATATATATATATATATATATATATATATATATATTATAGTGGATAATTCCACGGTTGTAGTGCCAAGCTTGCCCCTTTTAAAATAGACCCAGGACACAGAAATGGAATTGCTTTAGCGCTGACGCGCACTTTTAATAAACACCAATCAAAAATTAAACAAAACAAACAAACACCTAGCTCCTTCTTGGAGCACTAACTATACAGTCTGGAACCTAACTGAACCAGGACAGCTAAGCTGTTTACCTGTAACTCAAACACAAACTCTCACGGTTTCCTACAGCACTTCACCTTGACTGCTTGGAAGCAGACCACAACTTCTGCCTCCCTACACACATCAGCCCCAAACAAACTGCCTGTCTCTCTTAAATACCCTGCACCTGGTTCTAATTTATAACTACCACCAGGTGCAGGGAATTACTAAACAACACAATTAAGCAATAAACAATTAAACAAGTATCTCAATAACACCCAAATGTGCATTTTCACATGTTTTAGCAGGGAAGGATTTTAACCCCCCCCCTGCTACCTTACAATATATATATAAATAATAACAATACATATATTTACTAAATGTCCTGTGCTTCCCTCTACCTTTATTAAAACAGGTTAGATGAGATCTAGAAGATTTTTATTTGTCACATATGACAAACCTCGCGTGACATGACAGCTATAAACTTTTAAGGTTGCATTTTGTTTATTTGCGCAATTACAATGGAAATCATAACTTGGAGTCATCTCTTTATTTATAGTTATCATTAACCTTTGGTTGATTTTGAACAAAGATTCCTAAAATGTCATAAAAAGTAATCACTGTTTAAAGTCCAATAGCAGCTTCCATCATTTCAACATCTTAGTGAAGGGCCAACCATGGTACTCATCCACACTCGTGTTTTATTGTTTGTGTTACTGTTGTAATTTACAGATGGATGACATATGGCTGTAGAAATTATAAAGGAATTAAACAAACACGTTTCTTAATGTTGTTTTTAGCTCTGTTCATCCATAAGTATAAAATGATTATGATTCAGGACTCCTATGTAGATTTCAACAAAGATATTTGACTTGATACAGTACAGCAGCTAGGTACCCTATATTTGAACTATGGGTTGATGGCACTGGCACTGGCAAACTGGTACTGGCCTACCCCTCCAGGCGATCCACACTTAGAATGTGCATTTCCAAAATCTAGAAAAAGAATGTTCCATTTTGGGTGCCAAAAGTTGTTGTAAACATACCCAATATCTGTTACTAGTGCACAAACATTCTATCCATTCATGAAACTAAACTATCATTGCACCCTTAATTGTATTGCTATATCCAAAGAAAGTACACTTATGTGTAAAGCAACATTATGTCTTGCACAGGTTGTTTAAAGATATTATGGAGTCTGTAAAAGGGCAGAAGAGAGCCCTGCAGGTAAATCTTCGCCTGCCTCCTCCTCCAGAGGAAGATTACCCACCTGCTTCCACCTCCACCACCAGAGGACCTGGAGCTACCTCCCGAGGGTCAGCTGCTGCCATCATCTCCCGAGGACCTGCTGCTCCTGCTGTGGGGCCCACGTGAGCAATAATATTATTGGTTGATAGGAGGATTGTAAAACTTGCATCAGTATGCAATTGTCTTTTTTTGTAGGTTAAGGAATAAGGGCACGATGTCATAAGATAAGCTATATTAATCCCAACATTGTAGTGTCTTGTTGATTCTATTGTCACGTCCGTGCCTTATAAAGGTAAAACTCAGAAGGGAGCAGTACTGCTGCTGGTTCATTTTCATGTACTGGGCCCAAGTGAAATAAACACATTGAATTCACTAAACATTATAAGAGACAAAAACAGACACGATACTTGTATAAGGATAACAGTTCTTCAGAAAGACCATCTTTAATGATGAACAATAATGATAATATTACAACGTTTTTAACAATGTCTTATCCAAAACTGAATATTAGTGCCACAATAATACTTACAAGACTTAGGTTTCTAATGATGTTTTACCACTTTTGAACAATATCATACAAGTATTAAAGAACAATTGAATGAGAATCAATTAAAACCAGATACTGCTTTCAGTCAGGCATACTAATCTAACTAAACCACCTTACATAATGCATGCATTCATTCTACTCATATTTAACTAAATTCTCTAAATCAGATCTCTTGCAAGTGTATCAAAAATATCTTACAATAAACACACCGCTGGGGTTGTTTCAGTTCAACAGACTGCCCTGTGGCATAGCAATGTCACACGTTGATTTTCAGAGGCCAGTTTTATGGGCTAGATCTTGCTGTCTGGATGTAATAATTTTTTATTTTGACGACCTCCTTACAACGGGGAAAAATGTTGTAAAACCTAGAACTAGTCTTAGCTATGTTAAAGAGTCATGGCATACATTTAAATAAATCCTGTGAATTTTTCCACTATCTTTCTTAGGTCTATTAAATTACTATGGGTAGTGTATTTGCCCCATGGAGGCTTGTGATAGGGCTTTTCAGGAAGCCCAAACCAAACTAGTTTCTTTCAAATTGTTAGTGCACTATGACCCAAGTTTGCCGGTATGTGATGCTTCACCTGTAGAAATAAGAGCAGTAATCTCTCATTTGTGTAAAGATGGTTCAGAGCACCCCATAGCTTTTTATTCCTGAACACTAATTAAAGCAGAGAGAAATTATTCTCAAATTTGAAAAAGAAGCTTTAGGTATAATTTTTGGAGTGATGCACTTTCATGAATATTTAAGGGAAGGTAATTCACGCTAACCTCTAACCATAAGAGATACAAATGGCAAAATCGTAGAGGAAGAAAAAAAAATAGCAAATACATTAAATGATTACTTTTCACAAGTTTTTAAAAAGGAAGATACTGACAACATGCCCCACATGTCATCCAGTTCCTATCCAGTTTTAAATAACTTTAGCATAACTGAGGCAGAAGTGTTAAAGGGACTAGGAGCTCTTAAAATAAACAAATCCCCTGGGCCGGATGAGATCCTCCCAGTAATACTCAAAGAAATGAAAGAAGTAATTTACAAACCGCTAACCAAGATCATGCAGCAGTCTCTTGACACAGGGGTGGTACCGACAGACTGGAAAATTGCAAACGTAATACCGATCCACAAAAAGGGAAACAAAACTGAACCAGGTAACTACAGACCAGTAAGCCTGACTTCTATTATATGCAAACTTATGGAAACTATAATAAGATCCAAAATGGAAAATTACCTATATGGTAACAGGGTCTTGGGAGACAGTCAACATGGTTTTAGGAAAGGGAGATCGTGTCTAACTAACTTGCTTGATTTTTTTGAGGATGCAACATCGATAATGGATAATTGCAAAGCATATGACATGGTTTACTTGGATTTCCAGAAAGCTTTTGACAAAGTCCCGCACAAAAGAATAATACTCAAACTGAATGCAGTAGGGATTCACGGAAACACATGTACATGGATTAGGGAGTGGTTAACATGTAGAAAACAGAAAGTACTGATTAGAGGAAAAACCTCAGAATGGAGTGTGGTAACCAGTGGTGTACCACAGGGATCAGTATTAGGTCCTCTGCTATTCCTAATCTACATTAATGATTTAGATTCTGGTATAGTAAGCAAACTTGTTAAATTTGCAGACGACACAAAAGTAGGAGGAGTGGCAAACACTGTTGTAGCAGCAAAGGTCATTCAAAATGATCTAGACAAGATTCAGAACTGGGCAGACACATGGCAAATGACATTTAATAGAGAAAAGTGTAAGGTACTGCACGCAGGAAATAAAAATGTACATTATAAATATCATATGGGAGATATTGAAATTGGAGAAGGAATCTATGAAAAAGACCTAGGAGTTTTTGTTGACTCAGAAATGTCTTCATCTAGACAATGTGGGGAAGCTATAAAAAAGGCTAACAAGATGCTCGGATACATTGTGAAAAGTGTTGAATTTAAATCAAGGGAAGTAATGTTAAAACTGTACAATGCACTAGTAAGACCTCATCTTGAATATTGTGTGCAGTTCTGGTCACCTCGCTATAACCAATTGCTGCTCTAGAAAGAGTGCAAAGAAGAGTGACCAGAATTATTCCGGGCTTAAAAGGCATGTCATATGCAGACAGGCTAAAAGAATTGAATCTGTTCAGTCTTGAACAAAGAAGACTACGTGGCGACCTAATTCAAGCATTCAAAATTCTAAAAGGTATTGACAGTGTTGACCCAAGGGACTTTTTCAGCCTGAAAAAAGAAACAAGGACCAGGGGTCACAAATGGGGTTTAGACAAAGGGGCATTCAGAACAGAAAATAGGAGGCACTTTTTTACACAGAGAATTGTGAGGGTCTGGAATCAACTCCCCAGTAATGTTGTTGAAGCTGACACCCTGGGATCCTTCAAGAAGCTGCTTGATGAGATTTTGGGATCAATAAGCTACTAACAACCAAACGAGCAAGATGGGCCGAATGGCCTCCTCTCGTTTGTAAACTTTCTTATGTTCTTATGTTCTTATAAGAATTTGTTAGAAAAACAGGGATACCGTCCCTGGCATTTGCCAGAATGCAAAGGTGGGCATTGATTTTAGCTGCGTACCAGTACAACACAAGATACAAAAACTCAAATGAAAAAAACAGCTAAAGAGATAGTTGCAGAAACAGAAAAAGACCCAGTGGTATGTAAAGTTAGATATTATACTCTGATGGGTTAGCCAAATTTCACTGAAGGAGACCAATTTAAAGTCAATGTCTCTTTAGCAATCGTTGCATTTAATTGAGCAAGCTGTGATGGTTGGTTTTGTTTTGCCGGTACTTCTGCTGCTTGTGCAAGGCTCTCTGATATCACATATCCTGGTTCTTTCTTGGGTCTCAGGGCTGTATATTCTTGGTCTACATATTCTGACCGCAACTAAAATCATGTGCTAATGTTATCAAGTGCATGTTTTTAATACAGGAATGAAGCCAAATGTGAGTGAGTAAGAAGTGGTGAAGGACGTGGTCGGTCACACTGTAACACCTTTATAAAGATTGGAGGTGCTGAGAGACTAGCGCTTTGGGATATGAGAAAAGCTTTTAGGTATGTGAGAAATATCCTTATCAAGACTGTTCATGACTTATGGCACCATGTTATGGTTTTATATTTCTGTTCTCTAAAAGTTAATTAACAATTTACCATTCAAGCATAAGGTGCTGTAGAAATGCGGAACTGTGGCACACGTATTTAAACTAGCAGGGATAACAAGCCAACCCGACAGTTTCCCAGGAGCTTTCTCAAACTCACTCCCAGTGGAATCCATACTATTTTTTGATAGGCAAATAGTTGTGCCTCAGTAAATGACATATAGGATTCTGCCAAGTCAACACCCCAGGGGTGTAGAGTTATTCATAACGCAAAAGTGGGGGAGGGGTGTTCACTCAAGACAGGTGTGAAATAACAAGCAATATTACTGTAATATTTTTAACATTAGCTAGATAGAATTAGGCATGTTTAAAACTCAAAAGGCACAGCACACAGTTACGTTAAAGAATCAAGAAATACAGTTAACATTTAATAAATAGTGAAATACAAAGTAAAGGGTTTGCCTGAAAAAAGCGTGCTGCGTAAGTCCACTGTAATGTCATTTTAAATGTTCATAAAACACACATTAGCCTTTAAAGCTGAATTCTACTGGATACTTAACAGGAAAGCATAATCAATCTGTATAGTCAGATCCAAAACGAAAAGTGCTTACAATTTACTCAAATCAATGCACAGAGCAACTATTGTACTGCACAGCCTGTTCTACTCGCTTGAAGCGTGAGATTTGAAATCTCAGGCATTATTTGCACACGGTTGTTTATTTGTTTTTTATTTTTTGCACATGGTTATTAGAAACTGTGAAAAATTGACATTCAGTTAAAGATTCGGCAGAATCCAATATATGTAACCAAAGTTTCTTTACACTGTATTTGTAAGCGCCATCCCCATCTAGTCCTAAAATGTGTGACAGCTAGTATGAATTGACAGCAATTCATATAAGGTAAGTTTTACTGGAACTATTTTGTTTGCAAATCAAATATAATTTTCAAATTACACTTTTTCTTCATATTGGGGATTCTTTTAAGCATGTACAATATTCTTCAACAGTCTGCAGCATTATCTATGGTACATAATGCATCTTTCCTTCACACATTGCCCTAGGGCAGAGGTTTTCAAACTGGGGGCCTGTGACAGAGGCAGTGTAAAGGGAATGGAGTGCCCTGAACTGGATGGTGGAATTCAACCATCTAGTAAAGGAGAGGTTACACTTGTTATCCAAGGGGTCATGATTGACGGTTCAAAAGGGGACATAGCAAAGTGATCTGTTCCTTTGTATGGTTAATGCTGAACTGGAAGGAACACCCATATTGTTATTGTGAGTGTTTTCTGTTTGTAGTGTCTAAATAATTGCTTGTTTGTTGTTATTAGACAGCTAACACAATCCAGAGCTGTCACCAAAGGCCAGCACTTACCCAAACAACACTGCACCATTGATCACGATTAACTTTATTTGCACCACAAGCACTATATCACTCACTGTGGACTTGTGATGGTGTTTGTGTTACATGTGGGTTTTAAAGATCGGGGCTATTATTTCAGGACCAACCCATTGATTAAGACGGAGCAATACACAACACTGTATTGCCTGTTCTCATTATTATTAATGTGTTTTATCATCAGATGGATCACATTTCTGCTGGAAGAGCTAGACAGCAGACGGGAATTTGAGGAAAGATGGAGAGAGGAACGGTACACAGCACTGATCGAGAGGGTCGGGCTGATGATACCATCCAATATACCAGCAGGACCAAAAGCCAGAGCACAAGAGATGGTGGAGAATGACCAGGAAGCTTACATGGTAGCTTTTGAGAGGCTGGCCACCACCACATCATGGCCCAAGGAATTCTGACTTCTTGGTGATTGTAAAACAAAGTTCATCACTTCACCAACACTTACTCGGCCAGCGCTTTCAAGTTTTACTGGTATTTGGCAGACATATTTGACAAGCTCAATAAACTAAAGTAAAAACTATAACATTTCCTTTGCTTTGGAGTAGCTGTGTGATGCAAGACCATGTAACTGTCTTCTGTCATTATAGATTTTGGAATGTCAGTCCTGGAAGTTAAAAATATGATAGTGGAGCATTTGTCTCAGAGTATATTCAGAGCAAATTTTCCCGAAAGTGAGGCAAATTAATTGTAGGATTTTGCCTGGGTTCAAAATCCATTTTCAGAGGACTTTGTGGCAAAGGTTAAAATTGCTGTGAGTCTAAAAGAGAATGTGATTATCGTTGCTAGTGACTGATTTGAGAGACAATCATGTTTATTGTGAGACATTCCAATATGGCAGTTTCTTTTTTTAAAGGCTAGTGGCGTATGGATATCTACTAGTGATTCTACACTTTTTGAAAAAAAGTGCCAACCTATGGTGATATGTTGTGATGAGACAAAGGGATTTTGACTTGTAATTTTAACTCCCAACACCAGAGGGTGTCAGCCTGGATTAAAGTACCCTTCAGCAGGATCATGTGAGAGAGACAGAAGTCTCTTTGACCTAATGAAGGGCAACAAAAGTCATTCTTTGACCTAATGAAGGGCAAAAATAGGTCTGTGTGGGGCACGGCCACTCGGGTCAGAGGGGAATTGAGAGGAATGGTAGTTCCTCACGCCAAGTTATCAGCGAGAATTGCCAGACTATCTATACAGCAAGGATAGTTTACGTGTTTTCAGGGTATTGGTGCAGCAAAAGTAAATCAGCCAAAAGCACAATTTCACTTTTAACCCTTAGCGGTCCATTTATTCAGCACTCGTCAGGCACATCATGTCCAATTTATTTTCATACGCGCTGTTTATTTTACACGCGCTGTTTTTTTTTTTCAGAGTAAAACAGGTTTAAAAGGCATTGAATTGCAAAAAACATTCAGTACTGTATCTACAGCCAAGCCCCACCCCTTGTTCACTGTATTTTTCACATACCTCTTTATAGACTTTATACTGATAAATCCTCTCCTGATCATTTGTTTTATCACCAAACTCCTCAATAATGTGATACAAGTCATTATTTTATTACTATAGCATCTCAAAAAGCTCTGCAAATGTCTGTGATATTCTTTGAGCCCTGGATGCAAAAGCAGCTACCTACATTGTTTTGTCTGTGTTATCTCTGTAATGCATGGGGCTATGAGAAACACCCTTTTTTTTAAAGCTTTTCTCTGCATCTTCCAGAAAAAAAAAACGATTAGAGACCTTTGCTTTACGTCTTTTTGATGATGTCAGACAGGGTCCGGCATCGGACTGGAAAGGGAAAATTGTAATGTCGTACCTGGTCCGACAAAGGACCGCAAAGGGTTAATTTGTAGTTCCCAACACACTTAGGTGAAATGTTAGGTGAAAAGCTTATACAGGGAGTTTCAGGAATACTATCGAGCATGTCTTGAGTGCCAGCATACAGCCCCCATGATAAAGTCTCACAGAGCTCCTCTTCAACCATTTCCAGTCATTGCCATACCCTTTCAGAGGATCGTAATGGATAAGGTGGGTCCCCTGGAAAAGGGTACAGGATATCACTATATTCTTATGATTTATGATTATGCCACTCATTATTCTCAAGTTTTTCCCCTCCGAAACAGCAAAGCCAAGCAGATTGCTACAGCCTTAGTCCAACTTTTTTCCACAGTCGGGATCCCAGGGGAAATATTAATCAATCACGGTAGTATTTTTATGTTTACAATACTGAAAAGGCTATATCAAGAGTTTGGCATCAATGAATAAGTTTAACCCCCTATCATCCCCAGACTTATGGCCTTAGATATTTAACACTAGAACTACCGGAGTGGTCTTTTTTTGACCAATGGTGGTTTTTAAATGCATTTTTCTCCACTGATTTGGCAGCTAGGCGTCTGTGTTTTGTTGAAGGATGGAGCTATAATACATTATAACTAGAATGACTGGAGATGTAGTTTTGACCATCATAGTAAAAACAGTGGGTTTGGCTTAGTGCGCATGATTGAGCTGCTGAACTTGAAAGCTTTGCATTTATTTTGAATAGCTACAACAGGATACTTTTTCAGACAAGTGATTTATTTATCAACAACTGTAAAAAATACTTATTGTCTAATGAAAACAAATAGACCCACATAACATAGGACTGCACAACAAGTCTTGCAGTACTTTCAGGAGTTATCGGAACATGAAAATGGACCAGACCAAGACAGTGATGAAACTTACTGTGATCACAATGAGGTTACAGCTAGTGACAGTGAAAGCGATAATGAAGTTGCAGAAATTTTGGGACAGAGACAAACACAGCCACAGCTGCATACGCAAGTTAGATTTTTGTTACCACCCAGGAGACAGCAATTCCCTACCTTAGATAGAGTTCAATCAATTGGTCGTGTATCAACTTATGGATGCAGAAGGGCTGCACTCTAAAAAATGTCATTTTGCTGAGCACACTTCATCCTTCCATTGCCATCGGGAATGATGCAATGAAGATCCCAGAGACTGTTCAGTTTTATAATTGCACGAAGTTTGGAGTTGATATAGTAGACCAGACACATGACAGCTGTGCCATAAGCTGTGCAATAAGGCAGTTTGTGGCAAGTGCACTGCACATGTCTGTGTTGATTGCACAAACTAGGCTCCACAAGGTACTTTTTTTTTACATTCCACATTTTGAACAGTTGCACATTCCATCTTTTGAACAGTTGAACAATCCATGTTTTGAACAGTTAAAAGTTACATCCTTTGAAGAGTTGTAAGTTCCATATTTTGAGTTTTTGAACACTTTTTTAAATGTAGTTCTGTTGTACATGATTATGTTTACAAAACATAAATAAAGTTACGGAATAATAGTGTAGGAAGCCAGCTATTGCAAGACTGGAGACGGAAATTACTGTTGAAGAGGAAACAGTCGAACTCAGGCACAAAATAAAAGATGGGTAAAGTGAAACATTCAAACAAACAAATGTGGGCACCGTAATTCTCTACTGCTCTACAGAGTGTCACACATTTCCACTGCATCTCAAACGTTGTTTCTAAGCTGCTAAAACCACCCCATTTTATAGCCCAGCATTTGCATACATGTACAACATTTTACATGGTGCAACCAATCAGAAATCCTTTTCCAACACCATACCCAAGCTTGGTGTCCATTACGTGTTTGTCAGCAACAAACTCACAGCCACCTTAGATGCTTTCCTCTCCCTCCACCTTGACCTTACACTCACAGAAACATGGATCACACCACAACACAGCCACCCCTGCTTCCCTCACCTCTTCAGCCTCCTCTTTCTACCATACCCCCTGCCCAGTTGGTAAAGGTGGCGGTACTGGACCTACTTATGCCCTCCTCCTGGACCCCTGCCCCTCCTCCCCAATAACTACCACCTTCCCCTCTTTTGAGTACAAACCTCCTTTAACTCACCTCACCGCATTACCTTGCACATCATCTATCGTCCTCCCGGCCCCCCTCCTCATTCTTTGACCATCTTGAATACCTCCTCTCCTCACTCCTCCCCTTCACCACCCTTTCATTCTCCTAGGCTATTTCAAGCTCCACCTACATTGTTCCCCCATTGCTTCTGCCCTTCTCCCTCTCACCAACTTGTTTAACCTCCTGCTTCTCTCCTCCCCCCCCCCCTACTCACACATCTGGTAATACCATAGACCTTATCTTCCTCTCCAGTTGTAAGGCATCATCAATTATCATAACTGCCCCTCTACTTCCCTCTGACCATTTTTTCCTCACATTCATCCTCTCCCTACTCCCTCCCCCTCCCTTTACCCCCTTACTCTCACTCCATGTCCTCTGCTGTAATCTCTGTACCCTAGACACTGGTTCCCTAATCTCCCTAGCCTACCACTCCCTCCTCTTCAGTTTTCACTCTGCTCTGGAACTAGCCAAACACGAATACTTCCTAACCCTCATCACTACTCTGGCACCGCATCCCCGTCAGCTCTTCTCAACCCGCAATAAGATACTCCGTCCCCATCCCTCATCCCAATCTCCATCCCTCGCTGCTACTGATCTCTCTGACTACTTCACCACCAAAATTAATACTATTCGCCTACCCTCCTGACTCTCTCTCAGACTAGCTCCCACCCCCAGCTTCCCGTTCCACATCCACTTGCGCCAAATGCCCTCTTTACTACCTTCCTACCCACATCCTTACCTGAACTCTCCTCCGTCATTGCAGTCTCCCTCTTTAATGCCTCTATCTCCACTGGTCTCTGTCCTGAATCATCTGGCCAACTCCTCCCATTCTGGCCTCTCCTCAATTCTCATTCTCCTTGATCTTTCCTCTGCCCCTGACACAGTCGATCACCCCATCCTCCTCTCCACTTTTTCCAACCTCGAAATCTCTGGAAAACCCCTTTACTGGTTGCAGTCCTGCCTATCTGCACCCACCTCTGCTGTTGCTTTCAACAGCCTCACTTCCCCCCTCCCCTCTGACTGTTGATGTCCCCCAGGGCTCTGTCCTTGGACCCTTGCTATTCTCCTTGTACACCTCTCCCCATGAAGCTCTCATTTCTTTGCTGATCACACCCTGATTTTATTTTCATTCCCTTCCTTTACCCCTGACCATGTCGCCCTTGTATCAGCTTGCTTGCTATCCAGTTTTGGATGGCGTGTCGATACCTCCTCATCAACCCATTAAAAACTGAAATCCTTTTCTTCCCCTACCCCCTTTTTACCCCCACCCTGCCCTACCATCTCATTCCATCTCTTTCTGCTTGTAACCTCTGTGTCATCTTCGACTCTACCCTCTCCCTTTCTGACCATATGTCGGCCATAACATGCACCTGCCGTTTCCATCTATTCAGCATCTGCAAAATACGCCCCTCCATTTCCTTTTTTGCTATTAAACTCCTGGTCAACTCTCTCATTTTCACCAACCTCCTCCTTGACCTTCCCTTTTACGCTTTTACACCACTGCAAAAAATTTAAAACGCCTCTGCCAGTATCATATTCAACCTCCCCTACTCCTTCCACACCTCCCCTCTCCTCCACTAGCTACACTGGCTCCCTGTCTATTATCGTTGCCTGTTTAAATTCCTTACCCTTGTGTACAAATCTCTCCATGGTCTTTTCCCACCTTATCTGGCCTGATCACCTACTATGTTCCCCAATGTCCCTTACGTTCTCAATCCCTATTGTTCCTCTCTGTCCCACCCTTGCCCTGCGCCCAATCTCGTTTCTGTTCCTTTTCCCTTCTTGTTCCCCTTCATTGGAGTAGACTCCCACTTATCATAAAACATAGTTTCCACTCCTCTCTCAAAACACATCTCTTCTCCCTAGCCCAGCCTATTGATACCCCTGGCCCCTGACCTCCTGTTATGACCCTGCTTTCCTGACCCTTACCTAGCCTCTGATCCTCTGCTTTCATTTAAGCAACTAATCTGTCTCCTTACCCTAACCCAGTAATCTTACAATCTTTTTTCACCCATTTTTCTTGATTGTACCGTTTTGTTAAAACTTATAAAGTGCCTTGGCTAAAGGCACTATAAAAATGTAAATAAATAAACAATTTTAAATCTATGTGAATGGCAAGGTAACAAGATGAAAGCTGTAGTTGTACCTTTAACACCCCAAACGGCACTTTATACCTTAAGTTGCAACCTGGAAGGGGTAAGCCGGTATAGTGTTTATTAAAGTTTGGGATAAGGGAGGAATATCTCTTTCTTCACTGCCCCCCCTTCACCTAAAAATGTATAGCCCTAATTGTTAGGCTTCCAAGCTGGCTTGAGAAGCTTATTGTTATTGTAAAGGTTTTTTATTGTTATTATTATTATTTTTTTATTTTATTATTGTTGTTTTTCCTCCCAAAATTTTAAACTGCTCCTGTTTGCACACGGTGTAACCAATTAACATGAAACTAGGCAGGTATCATCCTGTGCAGATAAATTTTACTATCAAAAGGGCTGCTACTAAATTTGTCAAACCGCGCCCCAAATATCAAATTGCTTCTGTTTTCCAAACTGTTTAACCAACTAACTTTTAATTTGTTAGGCATTATGAGGACAACGGAATTCAAATATGAGAAAATGGTATTCTTTTGTAAAACAAGATGACGGACAGACCTACATTTCTTTCTTAAATTTAAAACCGCTTCAGTTGAAAAATGGTTTATTCAATTAACTCCAAGTTGACAAGCACCATCCCTGTGTCAATACAATTGACTTATTCAAAAATGGTGTTTGTGTGTAAACCAATATGCCCACTATGGAAGAACATATAGGAAACCTAGTGTACCTAATGTAAAACTAGTGTATAACTCCTTACAGAGTGTACAATATATAGGTTATTGGTTACTATAGAACACAGATAGGAACCAATGAATGCTTTATCCAAAAATTACCTTGCCTATGACATTTGACCCCTCTAAGGTCAAATGTTAAACTAGCTTATACCTCCTTACAGTGCACATAGGATTATGGTTACTATGTAACTCATTTTGGAACCCATATATGCTTTATTAAAAAATTACCTTGATGGTGACTTTTGACCTGTCCTTAAGGTTAAATATACAGTGCCTATGAAAAGTCTACACCTCCTTGAACTTTTTTCTCGAAACTATTAGTAACCTCAGTACATGTTGTAAAATTGTTTTTCAAAGGTAGCATACTTTCCTAGATTATTATTATTATTATTATTATTATTATTATTATTATTATTGACATGATTGGTAGAAAACCATGTATGTACTGTTACTGTATGTTATGTGTGTCCGTGATCTGTCCTTCAGATGAGACATAAAACCTAGGTCCTATTGTAAGTGACTCTGCAGCAACAATTGTTGATGCATACTTCACCCCTTAGTCTCTGTAAGTCACTTTGGATAGAAACATCTGCTAAATGACTTATTAATAATAATAATAATAATAATAATAATAATAATAATAATAATAATAATAATAATAATGTAAACAACTTTTTCAACAGCTGCAATGTTTTTTTTTTTTTTTTAATTAAAGGATACTGTATTCTCCTTATATATTATATCAATAGAAATATTCAATTAAATATTCCATTTGCATATTTTAACGCTTAGTCCATAGACTTATATACTTTTTTTTCATTCAACTGCTCAAACTGAATAATTCAGAAAATGTTGTTCCTATAAAACGTGAATACAGGAAAGAATGGAGCTGCTACAGAACATCAGCTCTCCATGCTCTGGAGAGCTCCAGCTCCAGCTCCAGAGCACAGCTCAGAAAGCTGGTTCCAGGGCTCCATAGCCAACCCTATTCTGTAGTACTCCAATGCTAAACTTTGCTATTTGCATGGAGATTGAGCACATACTAGGCATCCCAAACTGGCAGAAGAATTGAGGTATAATAATTGGGCACAATACATGTAATAATAATAATAATAATAATAATAATAATAATAATAATAATAATAATAATAATAATGAGACATTCATTTATTTTCAAGTGCTAGATGTCATAATGTAAAATATTTAGGCTTTAATAGGACTTAAAAATCTAAAACAATGTGAAACTGAATATCTCCCTGTGGCAAAGTGGTTAGCAGTGTGTAGGTGGAAGTGATCAATAAACAGACAAACAATTATAATCCAGGTGCAATGTTGTTTAATGTGTGTTTTTTTTTTTTTTTTTTTTTTAAATCCAATGGCCTGATGGCAAAACAACAGTAAATAATAACAACGGTAATGAAGCAATACAGCAGCATGTATTTCTTTTTTGTAATCCACAGGTTGGCCCCAAAATAATAAGTCCTGTTTTTAGTTCACCCACATGTAACACATTCACAAACACAAACACCAGTCCACAGTGTGTGCTCTAGTGCGCGTGGTGAATACAGTTCTTTAGTGCAAAAGTGCAGTGTTGTTGATTCGGGTTTAATGCTAGCCTTTGCTGACAGCTCCGGATCATGTTAGCCATCTGCTTTTGTAGTTCCTTGGTGTAAGGTGTAAGGATATTTAATATATATATATTGCTTTCTTTCTTTCTTAAAAATAATTTATAATTATTTTTTTCAAATCCACTGTTTGACCTGGATTACAAATGCAATAAGGCCATTCAGGTTGTCCATACACATTGAATATACAGACTTCTCGGGGGTTGCAGGCCCTTGGCTTCGCCTCAGGTTTCACAATGCCCCAAAGCATCCATATATTGGACATATATACGGACACCCTGTCAGGCCTTTGTGACGGGAAGCCCATCCCTTGAACTTTTTTCACATTTTGTTCTGTCAGTACCTCAGAGTTTCATGCATTTAAATGAGGATTTTTTTCCACTTACCTACAAACCATACTCCACACTGTTAAGGGGAAAAAAAAATTTATTGAGAAAAAAATTATATATTAAAAATACAAAACTGTAAGATCATAATTGGATAAGTCTCCACCCCCCTGAGTCAATACTTGGTGGAAGCATCTTTGGCAACAATTACAGCTGTGAGTCTGTTGGGATAGGTCTCTACCAACTTTGCACACCTAGATTTGGCAATATTTGACCATTCTTCTTTACAAAACTGTTCAAGTTCCTTGGGGAGCGTTGATGGACAGCAATCTTCAAGTCATGCCACAAATTTTTGATTGGATTTTGGTCAGGGCTCTGACTGGGCCACTCAAGGACATTTACCTTTTTGTTCCTTAGCCACTCCAGTGTAGCTTTGGCTGTGTGCTTTGCGTCGTTGTCATGTTGAAAGGTGAACTTCCGTCCCAGTTTCAGCTTTACACGCCTAAACAAAGCAATATTACAGGTATACATACTTTAATTACATCCTTATAAAATGAAAAGACATGTGGTTTAACGCATCTTTTTTTTTTTTTTTTGATGCATCGATCATATAGTGACAGCTTTATATCTATAGTGCTCCCTCGCTATAAGACTCTCGGTTATAACGCGCCTTAGATACAGCATGTCCCCCAGTTCCCTACTAGTGATTCATGCAATATTTCTACAGTAA
>NC_054536.1:36296969-36306969 GCF_017654505.1 Polyodon spathula
AGCCCATCATAAACTTCCTCTGGGGTAATCATCCCAAGAAAAATCATCACTTAAAAGAAAAAGTAAGATCTGCAGTCATAATATAATAACTGACCTTTGTTATCATCAATCTCTCAAAAGCTTACTTTCCCTATTCAAAAGTGAGTTAATAGGACTTTATATTTCACAATGTAAAATGACATTTAAACACAAAATGAATAAGGTTTTTATTAGCGCACTGTATTCAGTGACCATGTGTAAATAATTTGTCCTCAGCTCACTGTTAATTCTAATTCTCCCTAAACCATGTCCAAACCAATTACAGTTTGTAGAGTGTTAGTGCTGGTAGGTAATCTGTTAAAAGGTTTTCATCAACTTTCATTAAAGGAAAGGTTATACCATGTAGCCTTCAGCTGTATTTTAGTTTTTTTGATGTTCGTTTCAGCAAAAATAATCCCGAAGATAATTCCTTCTCTAATTTAGGCTACATATTTTTACATATATGCGAAGTACTGTATTAATTTTGTGAAAACACTTATGGTACTAATTTGTAACCTTAATGATATTTAGTAATAGATTTTAACAAATGCAACCCCCCCCCCCCCCCCCCCCCCCCCCCCCCAAAAAAAAAAAAAAAAACCTACAAAATTCATGTGCAACCTATTAAAAAAAAGTTGTAAAACTGGATCCAGGCGTGTAATCTAAAAAACATTTTGGTGCACAATAAAGGGATCTATTTTAATGATCAGTAGTGGATCTAAAAGCCACAGGCTAAAATGTATAAACACGACTGTTTTTTTAAACTCTTTCCACTGTATTTTTATTGTGTTTAGTAATGGTAATAAGGTGATCAGTAAATCATCCAAGGAGGAGAAACATCAGAAGGATTAATAAAGATGTAAAGTAGATGGTATTTATACGTGCCACTGTTAAATGCAGTAGTTAACAGTTTTACAAATGAATGGTACATTAGTCACAAGCATTGTGTCATGTTTCTCTGGTTTTAAACTACCCTAAATAAACTCATTCATTTGTTAGTCATTTATTTGTTACTGCTGTTCTTTTTTTTATTCTACATTTATTTTAGAATTGTAATATTTTCATTCAGCAAGAAAATATTGTGGTAGTAGATTTGACAATCAGGCCAAAAATTGACTATACAAACATTGTCAAAGTCCATGTTTTTTTGTGATTGGATTTTGTTACACATCTTTTAATACTATCAACTCTAAAGGTACAAGAGAGGACACTCACAAATTCACCTGTCTGCTTTGTATCTCCTTTGTAACTGTTGCAGCACTGCATTTAGGACCTCAGTTTAACTGTGATCGCAGTAACAGTTTAAAAAAAAAAAAAAAAAAAAAAAAGTGTAATGGTATTTGCTTTTAATATTTTAATACAATGATTAAATTGAACACACTACAGAAATAATTTTAGAGAACACGTCTTGAAAGTTCTAGCATTGAATATCTTTTTCACATTGAAAGTGTAGAAGGTGAATACATTTTTTACCGGATCTTGTTTTGGACTGGGTGAATCACATTGTTTCAAACTATGCTGTGTTGTTTAGTAATTGCAACACCTGATGTAAGGCAAAGTATTCCCCCATGTAGTCTTTTGTTATTGGTTTAACTTTCTTTGACTTGATTGAGTGTATACGCTAAATACTGAAGACATTGGGAAAGACTTCTAGTCAAAGCGCTTGTCATTGATTTGATTAAGTTTCTTTCAGTATTTTTAAACAGAATGCTGCGTTACCTGCACATACATGTAGAGTGCTGTTTTAATGTCATTCAAAAAGAGTGACAAAAGTATGTCCTGCTACAAAAGTATTTACCATTTATCTACAATGTGATTGTGATTTATCTGTAATTTTCAGCTTGGAAACTGTTGTTTATAGTAAGGCCTTCAAACTGCAGTACCATATACCCACTTGGTGAAAGGTCCAGCAAATACAAGGTTTACACATAATTTGCCAGCTATTTAACCATGGACCCAGACTGGCGACTGGCATGTGGACTTTTTTTCCTTCATAGATATTTATGCCAGTATAATTTTAATAGTGACCATATATTGCTGCTGCAGGAATACACAACAGATACATTTCTTATAGTACATCAAAGTCTTGTGTAAACACTGAGAAATTTAGAGCCAAGTTCTTTGTGATAAGCATTTTTTTCTGAATTGGGGGGAACCCCTAAATTAAATTAGGCGTCCTCGATTAGTTTCAGTAGTGTTCACCATTAGGCTGTTTTCTTGATTGCTAACTGAGTGTGTTTTCCTTCCTGAGAGTTGCGTCTGAGCCAGCAGAAACTATGCATTCTCCAAATCATTTCAGCATTATGCAGTGTAACAACAGCAATGTTTTTTTTTTTTTTTTTTTTTTACTACTCTCCCCAGTACTTGTTTGTGGTGTATGTGGGAGATAATGCTTTGTTTGTTTGGCAACAAATGGTGATCAGGAGATTAAAAAAAAAAAAAAAAAAAAAGATAAAAAAAACTGTGAACATTAAATCCTATTTTTTGTGCATTGTTCAGTTCAACTAATTTACAAGACTGCTAATTGTGTGTTGTATGCGAAGCAAAACAACTGTTTATGTCTTTTAAAATGTATGGCAGGTTACTGTTGTTGCTTTTAACTTAATTATTTGACCAATGTATACATTTTTATTCCTTGTTAGTTACTTAACAGGTCATGTTGTATTAACAGTTTTTCCTGTTTTTCATTTCATAGGAGATTCACAATGGAAAGAGATTCTTCACTTGATCTTCTTAACCTCTGGATACTATAACTGGGAGAAAAAGTTTCTTCAGCTTGGGGATGATTCAACATTATACCTATTGTAACAATAATGCCACCATTTGTTTTATGACACAAGTGAACTGGAGCTTTTTTGGGGGCAAGGACAAAAAGACAATTAAATTTTATTGTGATAACTTTTTTTTATTGAAAAATGAATCGATACACAATTCTAAAACAACTGGGAGATGGAACATTTGGAAGTGTTCTAATGGGAAAAAGCAATGAGTCTGGAGAGTTAGTTGCTATCAAAAGGTATGTGTGTACCATTACTTATTACTTGTTGCTTATTACTTTCGTAGCTTACACTACAGCAATCCAGTAAATGAGACCAGCTTTGCTTTTGTATGCAAAAAGTTTTTATCCTGATTTTATGAAGAACTAGTTTGTGTTGCAAAGCGTTTACCTCGGTATTCCATGAGTAATGCGGTTTTCTCAGGAAACATGCGTGACCTGTTCAGGTTCTTTCGGTTTAATCCAAGTGGACCCTGTAGTCTGCTTCCAGTTGCGACGTAAATAGCAACTTCATACAGTCCCGTATTTAATTTAAATGTTCTGTTGACATGCAGCTGTTCGTACCCTTTTTTGTGAAGGGTTTGTTACGTGTATTTTTTTAGTTTTTTTAAAAATAGGGCTTGAATGCATATTTGTGCAGCTGGCTAAATTTCAGTATGTTAGGCTGCCTTTTCAAGTTTCCATAGATTTGTTTTATTTTTACAACTTGTGAGTGAAACCATAGAGTAGGCTAGTTTTCTATATTATTTACTAAATTTAAGTGATTCAATAAATCTACTGTTAAACTGCAAAAACAATTTGACTGTGATTCTGCGTCTATGGAAATGTCTAAGCCTAATGTAAATAATCGTTTATAGGCCTATTTGAAATATTTCGCCTTTATTTAGAGCTGCTCTGGCGCACACTCTCAGCATGTACATGTAGGTTCACCTTCTATCACTTACTGACACGGTTTTTATGATTTATTTACTTACTCTGTACAGTATAATATCATGCTTTGTTACACTTGTGAAAAACTTGAAATGTCAGCTACGATTAGCTGTTCAGTGAGCATTCTGGGAGCTGTAGTTCAAACTGGACAGTGTTCCCAAGTGATTGTATTGTTACTGGTCCAGTCAGAACTTCACAAAACGGTTACCAAATCGTACAACAGCACGTGCTTAGCATTAGTTTTTAACGGTACTTTTTTAAAATTAAAATACACGTTTTTAAACCTCCCCACCAACAAAAGGCATCAAAGACTACTTAGATGCAGTAACTTGCCAAATGGGAGTAGTAACTGTCCAGTAGTTTTTTTACCTACAGGTGAATAATAAAAAACGCTCTCCCGACACCAAACTTACACGAAAAACCACCCGTAGCTCAAGAACTACCAGACAGAATAACACAAAACTTGTAGAAACTACTCAGCCTACCAATCAGACCTGTAATCCAAAACGGCAGGCAGATTGGTTAAACTTAACCCCACTTTTGGAGCGGCACAGAATAGGGGCTTATAATGGAAAGAACATTGCAACTTTAACTATGGCAGGACAGTAGCATATAAAGAAAAAAGTCCTGTAATATTATATTTTTTAAGCGTAAATTCCTGCATTTGATTACCTCAGACTACTCATGATCTCAAGTAGACATTCAAGAGCTGCTGGAGTTACGATGCTGTTCGGGAAACATTACAGTTTCAAACCGTTCATCTTATGATGGTCTTACAATTTTGGTTTGGTTCAAGTGGCTGTTGGGAAATGACCCCCAGATTAGTCGGCTGGTCTTGTTTAAACTTGAATGTTATGTAAAAAACATGGCAAGGCAAAGGTCGGCATGCTGCTGCCGACACCAGCAATAAGGCATGAAACCCACAAGCAGAGAACTTGGAACATATGTGAAAACTACTCCAAATCAAGGTCACTACATTAGGTCTAGGAACAAAAGTACTAGATTTAAGATCTGGTACCTATGTATGTTTTTATTTTATTTATTTATTTATTTAAAAATGAACCCCTGGGGATGAGTTAGTGCAATTATTTGGGGTTTATAAAAGCGATTATAAAGAATGGGAATGATCAGGGTTGCTTGGTGTCTGCTTTATAAATACTCTTTTGCCATGGAAAACCATAGCATTTCCCTATTAAACACTGTTAAGCAGTTCAGCAAATATAAAAACATTTTATATTTCCATACCAGTTTGTCAGGTTGATACATGTAAAGACAGCCTTTGTCGTTTTGTAGTAGTGGGCTACTGCATTCTGTAAAACGAGCAAGACAATCAGAACATCTATCAGTATTTTGCAGGAATAATAAGAAATTACTAATAGTAATATTAATTAAATCAATAATTACTAAAACAATAATGATGACATTCTAAATTGTTCCGAATAAGTTTAGGTACATTATCTTTAAGTTAATGCACCTTAGTATTCTTGTAGCCTTCAGAGCTAATTATACAGTGCATCTCATGAGCAATAGACTGCATTTGTTTACACAATGTATTTCTTTTTCACTCACTGTGCAATAGAATACCCTGGAACAGATACCGGTTTCATCAAGGATTGTAAATAATACATCTTGAGCTTTCCTGGCATTGTTTTTAATTGAAAGGTTATCATGCAAAAGGATACCTTTGATGATGAAGAATGTTTACAGTGTAGTGTTGCTGCTCTCCTGCATAAAAATATAAATTAAATAATAAAATAACGGTTAGTGAGTTGCTGTTCTACAGAGATTTCAGTAGTGTCAAGTTTATGCTTTCTCCTAAATATGTAATTTAAACTCTTTGGAACCCTTCCAGATGTTCTCAGTGAACATAGAAAGTGATTCTGTTTTTCAGCTTCTAGCCCAGCACTGTCATGGTACTTATTTTTTACTTAAACTTCCATTGTACAGTACCCAGGCTTGTATGTTATTAGGGTGATTACTTCATGAAGCAGCAGTTTTGCTTTTGTCGTGTTGTGGAAATGCAGCACTGTAGCTTGTGAATAAGGCTGATCCCATTGTGGCTGAAAGACACTCATACAGTGGTAGCCACAGCCAGCTATAAAAATGTTGAAATATGACGCAGTACTATCCGCGGTAAAACCGAAGTCAGTGCGATGTGCAGTTTTGTCAACCGCTAGAGGGCAGTATTTGACTAGAAACTGGATTGTTACAGATTATTACTGAAAACATTAGGTTATTACCATAACCCTGGTTCCCTGAAAAGAATGACACCCATTACTGAATGGGAAAAGCCCTCTCTGACCATCAGTCACTGAGCATATATAAAAAAAACTGCCCTATAAAGGGCCCTGCTGTGTGGAGGAAGTCCCCCCCACCTCCTATTGAAGAGGGCCATCCTCACAGTAGCATATCGCAAAGCTCATCCAAGGAGGTGCCATGAAAGAGAGCCCACAAAGTCGCTTGGCCCCTGGTAGAATGGGTTGTAATGTCCCCCGGCAAGGGAGAGTCCGTCTATTCATACGCCAAGCGTATAGCATCTGCCACCCAGTGCTAGACGTTGCTTTGATAGGGCCTGTCCTCTAGAGTGGGACCTATAGCAGACAAACAGCTGGTTGGACTGTCTCCAGGATGCTGTCCTATCCAGGTAACAGTGCAGAGCTCGGACTCGGCAAAGCGTGTGCTGTCTACGGTCCTCCTCTGACTCGTGCAGGGGAGGTCTGGAAGTTTCCAATCTTGGTTAAACTTGGTTAATATGGAATGATGAGACTACCTTTGGAAAATGCTGGATTTGTTCTTAATGTTACCCGTGAGTCATTCTCAGTGAAAGCCATACATATGTCATCGATGGACAGCGCATGAAGCTCACTTACTCGTCTGGCAGACGTAATGGCTATTAAAAACGCCAATTTCAAGGAAACGGCACAGCTCTGCTGACGCCATGGGCTCAAATGGGGGACCCGTAAGGACCCGCACTACCAGTTCTAGATCTCACTTGGGGACCATGCTTTTCATGGGAGGACAAAGCCTCCGAGCCCCTTTAAGAAATTGCACTGCCAGGAAGTGTGCTCCAGAGGACACAGAGTCAATTTTATCGTGGCACACTGATATTGCTGCCAGGTATACCTTCAGAGTGGAAGCGGATTTTCCTGCATCAAACATTTGTTGTAAGAAGGTTAGTATTGTCTCAATAGGGCAGATCACAAGATCGTGACCTTCAGCAATGCACCAGTCTTGGAAAACTTTCCATTTATATGAATACTGGGCTCTAGTGCTAGGCGCCCTAGCACACTGTAGTGTCTCTACCACTGCATCTGGCAAACCTTGTCTGGATAGACGGCTCCACTCAATGGCCAGACCCAGAGTTGGAGCTGGGCTGGACCATGATAACCAGGGCCCTGATTTTATCACGTTTCCCTTAAAGCAATTTAGTTTCAGGAAAAGCACATTTTTCGTTGTACTCAGGACAGAGGAAAAAATAAATAAGGCAGCACTAAACGTTATTTGCACACTGATACCATCAAAACAGCACAGCCATAAATACATATGAAAATATGAAAAAATACAAAGATAACTAGTGTATTCAAATTTAAATCAGTAAGTGTAGTACTCACCTAACTGGTTGTTCTAATGCACTGTTGAAAACTCGATTGTTAAAAAAAGAAAAGAAAGAACAATGTTCAACATATTGTTTATAACTGGAACTATTTACAAGGTGTTTCGATTTATTTGTTCATATATACTTTTGCTAGTTCTGTGAGGTTTGTTGGCTTTAGGATGTGTCTCTGCTGAGAGTGCACAACTCCATAAATTGAAAAACTGGGTGGCTGCCTGCCTCCTGGGGACCACCTTGCCTCCACAGAAGGATGCGCACGCCTCTGCACTGGTGGTGGAGAGGGTGAAAATGATCCAGGGGTATGAGGGAGATCCCTGGTCGTAGTGGTGGGCGGGGTTCTTGAGGACTTTTGGGAAGGGCCCTGGACCACTGTTCTCATTCTCCCATGCCCCGGGGAGAGAGACTCTGCTGGGGAAAGGGCTGCCCACCTGCGCTTAGTTTGTTTTGAGAACTTACGGCAGGGAGAGCAGTCGGCACACTGGTCACACTGGTGGAAACTAGCGGAGGACCCAGTGGAGCGCACTGACATGGCGCAGGACGTCGGTGCCGAGCTGATGGTAATCGGCATCGATGTGGCAATTGGTGCCTGTCGGTGTTGTTCTGACCGGTGCTGAGTTTAATCGGCATTGGGAGAGGCGCCGAAGATGTTTCCAACCAGTGCCGGTCAATCAGCGTCGGTTTCGAGGAGAGCGCGGTCAAAGCTGTGCTGATGTAGCCAAGTCAATCGGCATTGGCGTTGATGGAAAGCGCAGCGGTGCGAGGAAAGCCCGAGGTTGAGGGGCACGTAGGCCGGAGCTGCAATGTAGCTGAGGCCGAGTAAATCGGCGTAGAGGACAATGCCGCAAACCCGCGGGGTCACCCTACAGCACCACAATAGCACAACCAATGGTAATTTCAACTACAAAAGGTGGTAAAAGAGAATAAAAGAGGGGTCGAGAACAACTCTAATCAGTAAAACTGACGTGAGACTCAGGCAAGAGCAATCTCAAAAAACACTCAATGTGTAGCTTACCGTGTAAAACAAATTGGTAAGCTCAGAGAACCAACAAATCAGCCAATTTCCAGAACAAAGATGCACGAGGCAATCTGTGACCTGACTCAGTGGACTGAGAGAGAAAATGGCGATATGCTACTGTGAGGACGATCCTCTTGAACAGGAGGTGGGAGGGACTTCCTCCTCACAGCAGAGCCCTGATAGGGCAGCTTTTTTATATATGCTCAGTGATTGATGGTCTGAGAGGACTCTTCCCATTCGGTAATGGTTGTCATTCCACTTGAAAGGGAACAGTTTTTTGCCAGTGGATGCCACACGCTAAAGCTCGGGTTGTACCAAAAGTGCAATTTATATTAAGTGAATTTTTATTCTGTACTGTACGAACCCGGTATCATCTCAAATTCTAGTCAGAAAAAAAACAGGATTTCAAAGCTGCAATGTTTTTGTGCTGTTGCACCGCGATAGTATCACGGCAGGCAAATAGCTGGCTGTGGCTAGCACTGTACAAACTGAAATTGCTGTAAAGAGGGAGCTATTATTTTTTTTAAATCATCTAGCCTGAGAAAAGTATAAGGTTGTTTTTGTTTTTGTATGTCCTCCAGGTACAGTAGCAGCAAGAATGTCTTCCTCAGTCACAGAATAAAAGCATGAAAGAAGGACATACATTTTATTTTTTTTTTCTGTGATGTTGTGCTTTGTACATTTAACACCAAAGCTAAATTCACTTTTGGGAAAGGGGGAATAAAAATAGTGCACATGCTGTGCAAGTCAAGGTTGTTAGAATAGTAGAAACACAAGTGGAGGCTTTAAGTAAATTGTTGATGCATCATGTCTGAGACTTTTGCACAGCAGTGTATATAAAATTTTAAAAAAATTAAAAAACAGAGTTATCACTGACATAAACCCAACAGGTTGTTATGTTGTTTTCTTTTCGATTTAGTTCCTGAGAAGAATAGTCACCGAAGTTGTTATTATTATAGAGGTGTGTTTGCTGCTTGCTGTGTGTTATTGTTTTCTGTAAAACACTGATATCCTGTCAGTTAAGACAAGGCTTAATGGAAAGCTTGTCTCAACGTTGTCTTTATTGTGCCGGCCAGAAACCCGTGCTTACAACTGTATTGTTATATTTTCCACATTTTATTTAAATTCTCTAATTAAAAAGATACCCGAGTAGTTAAAAGAGACCTGGGTCAGGTCGGGTAATTTAAAACCCGACTGGTACCAGGTACCCATGTCGACTTTTGCTAAAAACATTATACTATCTGAAAATGTGTTGAATATGTATATAGTTCTGTCTCCTCTGACAACTTTTAATTATAACCATTGTTTGATTCAAGAGAACTTTTAAATATAAACATTTCAGTATATACTTTGGAGTTAAGTCTTTGCAATGTTAAAACATTATTTGTTTATTTAGGGTTTCCTTGCTTAGAAAATACTAACTAGGGCTGTCAGTATCAGAATGTAATATAACGAGAGTGTGTGTGTGTGTGTGTATGTGTGTGTGTGTGTATGTGTGTGTATGTAGATATGGTTTAAATGTTTAAACGTTCATAAAAATGTACCAAAATGCACATCCCTGTTAATTCTATAGGGTGATGCAAAACTTTTGGCCATAGCTGTATGTCTGCATGCTAGATTGAATAATGCCTTAAAATAGAACAATTAT